>NW_016918209.1:0-829 GCF_001483705.2 Eufriesea mexicana
ATTCTCGCGCTCTGCTGAGCTCTAGTATATTCAGCTTGGTTCTGGGATTGCCAGCAATAGTGGCCCCGGCAAATTATGTTTGAGATACGCCACGTTTGATTATGTATCTTTAGTGAGGCTAGGATATGATAGCTTCGACATGTGTGCTATACACTGCTCTCGACCGATTTCTGCGCTCTGCTGCGTTCTAATACCTTCCGCCTGGCTCTGGCTGGGCCAGCGATAGTGCTTCCGGCACGTTAGTCTGAGTTACGTTACGTATGGTTAGGTTGCGTTAGGTCAGGTTAGGTTAGAATACCTTCGTCTCTTGTGCTATTCACTGCAATGCAGTGGATTTCTGCGCAATACTGTGCTCTAGTGCATACTCCTAGTCTCTCTGGAGGCCAGCAGAAGTGGTCTCGTCATGTTAGGTTGTTTTACGTTACTTGTGGTTATGCTACGTTTGGCTTGGTTAGTAAATGATACCTTGTCGTTTATGCTCAACACCGCTATTAGGTGTGTTTCTGCGCTCTCATGTGCTACAGTACGCTCTGCTTGCCTCGTGTGTGGCCAGTAATAGTGGTCTCTGCACGTTGGATTCAGTAATGCTTCGTTAGGTTCGTTTTGGAAGGCTCGGTTAGTGTGTCTTTGACTTTTGCGATATAAAATGCTATTCGGACTATATCTTCGATGAACATTGCTTCACTGTACTCTGCTCGACTCTGGAGAGGCGAGCAATAGTGGTCGTGGCATGTCTGGTTGTGGTATATTACGTTTGGTTAGGTTCGGTTAGTATAAGTTTAGTCAGATTAGCTTTGTCCTTCGTACTGTACACTGTTATTCGTTGGAC
>NW_016918210.1:0-12318 GCF_001483705.2 Eufriesea mexicana
GTAAACGTTGGACAACCACGTTCGCTGATGATGGATATCCTAAAGTAATTCTTGAGTGACTAAAGTATAGTCCGGTTATGTCTTGTGACATAGTGATATTTTAATAACAGATCACTGTGGCCGTTTTAGTGATTTGTTCACTGATGATGTATATCCCACAGTAACTCTAGATCTAAAAATGGAGATCCATTATCCTTCGAGATATTATCAAATGACAACGCTGTGCTGAGTACAGGCATCATCAGGTGACTGTGGACATTGTGTGACTTTGTTCACTGTTGACGTAAATTCCAATGCAATTCTAGAATAATCAATGTATGTTGCGGTCATGCCTTCAGATATTTCGAATTGGAAGTTCGGTACCGGTTACTTCCATAGATATAGCGCTGCAGCAGTAGGTTTAATGTGTTCAATGATGATTTATATTCTATATCAATTCTAGACTAACATAACACATATCCACTGACCCTCAAGACATTAACAATTTGCAACACAGTACTGAATACAGTCAGCTTCACAGTAATGTAGCCGCTGGACTACTTTGTTCACTGACGATGTAAATTAGAAAGTGATTCTAGAAATACATATGAATAATGCGGTCATGTCTAGCGACATCTACAATTCACTGTAGTGCAATTAGTACATTTACCAAGAGAGCACTGTTGCTGGTAGTTTAAGCTGGTCACTATTGATGTACGTTCTACAACAATTGCAGAATGGAAAATGAACTTCCGTTATCCCTCGTGTAACGGAACAATTGACAACGCAGCACTGAGTCCAGCCATAGTCACAGTAACGGAGCCGTTGGATAACTTTGTTAACGTATAATGTAAATTCCGAGGCAACTCTAGAATAGCCAACGTATATTACGATTGTGGCGTGTGACATGTACAATTGACAGTACGGTGCTTATTACATCCATCACTGTAGCAACGATGCCGTCGGATAGATGTGTTCGATGGCGATTTCTATACTATGTCAACTCTAGGGTAACAAAATATAGCTCCACTGTGCCCCGAGGTATTAGCAATTGGCAACACAGTGCCTAGTAGGGCTACCATCACGATAATGTACCCCGAGGGCTACACTGTTCACTGATGATGGAAATTCTAAAGTGATTCTAGGATAACCTATGTATAGAGCGGTGGTGGCTGGTGATATTTACAATTGAGAGTACGGCATTTTGTTCCTCCTTCAACAGATCACTTTAGCCATAGGATTGATTTGTTCCCTGATGAAGTGTATTCGACAGCAAATCTAGAACAAGAAGAGCAGTTTCATTGTCCCTCCAGATATTAGCAAACGACAACATAATACTGTGTACAGCCATCGTCACAGTATTGTGGCCGTTGTTTAAGTTTGCCCACTGATGATGTAGATTCCATTGCAATTCTAGAATAGTCAATGTATATTACGATTGTTACGTGACATATTTCCAATTTAACGTGCGGTACTTATTACATCCACCAATACAGCACTGTACCCGTTGCATTAATCTGCTCAGAAACGGTTTCCCATCTACGTCAAACCTAAAATAAAAAAATACAGATCCACTAACCCTCGAGACATTAACAATTGACAACAATGTACTGAGTAGATCCATCATCAGAGAAACGTTGCCGTTGGAACACATTGTTCACTAATGGTTGAAATACTAAAGTAATTCTAAAATAACCTCTGTATACTGCGGTTATGGCTAGCGACAGTTACTATTCACAGAAGAGTAATTAGTACGTGTGCGAGGAGAGCACTGTTGCCGTTGATTTATATTGGTCACTGAAGATGTATATCCTACAGCTGTAGAAGAAAAAATGCAGGCCCATCATCCCTCGTGATATTAACAATTGACAACACAGCAACGAATACAGCCATCGTCACGTTAATGTAGCCGTTGGACTGCTTT
Organism: Eufriesea mexicana; assembly: GCF_001483705.2. Lineage (NCBI taxonomy): Eukaryota > Metazoa > Arthropoda > Insecta > Hymenoptera > Apidae > Eufriesea > Eufriesea mexicana. The sequence continues at coordinate 1,904 of NW_016918210.1, forward strand.
CTGCATTGACGCAGATTCCAAAGCTATGCTGGAATAATCTTTGTACATTACGGCCATGGTTTGAGACATTTCCTATTGACAGTAAGGTGCGCGCTGCGTCCACTTATATAGCATTGTAGCCGTTGGATTTACCCGTTCAATAGTGACTCAAATTGTATACCAACTTTAGAACAACAATACACATATCCAGTTACCCTCGAGACATTGACAATTGAGAATACGGTAATGTGTGCAGCCGTAATAACTGTAATGTAGCCGATTGACCACTTTGTTCGCTGATGTTGTAAATTCGAAAATAATTCCAGAAAAACCTATGTATGGTGCATTTATGGATAGTGTTGTTTACATTTGAATGTATAGCAAGCAGCGCATCTACCGAATGAGCACTGGTGCCGGTAAATTAATCTGTTCGAAGATGACGTAGTTTCTGTAGTATTTCTAGAATTAGAAACTACAGATCCCGTATACCTCGGTATATTAAAAATAGAGAACAGAGTACTGATTACAGCCACCATCACAGTAATGTAGCCGTAGGAATACTTTGATAGGGAATAGCGTAAATTCGGCAGTGATTCTAGAAAAACCTATGCTTAATGCGGTTAGGAATATTAATATTTACAGTTGGCAGTGCTGCATAAAGAACTTCCTCCCACCGATACCTGTTGACGTTGTATTACTTTGGCTCCTGCTTATCTATGTTTCACAGCAATTCTAGAACGAGAAATGTAGATCCGCTGTCTCTCCAGATAATAACAAACGCCAACACAGTGCTGAGTACAGCCATCCTCACCGTAATGTAACAGTTGGAAAGAATTGTCCACTGATGACGTTAGTTGCATAGCAATTCTAGAATGCGAAATGCAGATACAGTGTACATCGAGTTACTAGCAACTGACGGCAAAACTTTGCGTAAATCTAGCATGACAGTAATGAATCCGTTGGCCCACTTTGTTCATGGGTGACGTAAATACCAAAGCAATTCTGGCACATTAAATGTTTCGTACGGTTATGCCTTGCGACATTTCAAATTGACGGTACGCCACATAGTACATCCACCAGCAGAGCAGTATAGCGGCTGGATTAATTTTATCAATAATGATTTACACACTATAACAAGTCTCGAATGGAAAATGAACATGCATTTTCCATCGAGATATTAGGAATTGGCGACACAGTAATGACTACAGCCATGATCACAGTACTGTAGACGTAGAAATACTTTGTTCACTGATGACGCATGTTCCAAAGCAACTCTGGAATAGTCAATGTGCAGTATGGCTGTGGCAAGATGTATTCGCAATCGACATTACGGTGATAACTACATCCGCGAACAGAGCACAGTAGCCGTTGGATTTATATGTTCTATGAGTATTGAGACAAAGTGCCAATTCCAGAATGGAAAAGAACATATCCATTGTCACACCGATATTCCCAATTAACACCGCAGTACAGAGTAAAGCCATCATGACAGCACAGTAGGCGTTGGATTTATTTGATCATCGATAATTTAAATTCTACAGCAATTCTAGAATAATCAGTGCATAGTACGTTTGCAGCCAGGGAGATAAACAACAGAGAGTACGGTGCTAAGTACATCCATCACTAGAGCACTGTAGCCGTTGGATTAATCGGCTCAGAAATGATATAGATTCTATAACAATTATAGAATGACGTAGTATAGGTACCCTAAGCCTAGAGACATTAGCAGTTACCGACACAGTACTAAGTATAATCATCATCGCAGTACTGAAGCCGTTGGATAATATTCTTCATAGATGATCTTAATTTACAGTTGATAAAACGGTACCCAATGCATCTACCAACAGAGCACCGGTAACGTTCCAATAAATTGGTCATTGAAGTTCAATGCACTGCGGCAAATGTAGAATGAAGGATGTGGGTCCATTTTCCATCGAGACGTTATCAAATGACAACACAGAGCTGAGTACAGCCATCATCACAGTGTTGTAGCCGTTGAATAACATTGTTCACTGTTGATGTAAGTTCCAAAGCTATACTGAAGTAAACAATGCATGTAACAGTTATAGCTTGACATATTTCCAATTGACAATAAGGTATTTGTTACAAACACCAAAATACCTCAATGCTGTTGGAGTAAACTGTTCAATGATAATTTGAACTCTATAACAATTCTAGAATAACAAAAGACTGATCCTTTATCCCTCGAGATATTAATAATTGAATACACAATACTGAGTACAGCCACTAACACAGTAGAGAAGCAGTTGGACTGCTTTGTTCACTGATGATGTAAATTCGAATGATATTCTAAAGTAACCTATGTATAGTGCGGCTATGGCAAGTGATATTTGCATTTGACAGAACGGCATTTAGTACGTCTTCCTACAGCTCACTGCTTCTGTTGCATTAATCAGTTCACCGATGGTGTATATTCCACTGCAGCTCTAGAACGAGATACGCAGATCCATTCTCCCATGAGATACTGAAAAATTACAGCACAATACTGAATACAGTCATCATCAGAGTATTGATGCCGTTGATTGCCTCTCTATACTGATTGTGGAAGTTCCAAAGCAACTCGGGTATAATCCATTCATATTACGTTTATGGCTCGACATATTTACAGTTGACCGTACGGTACCTATTACATCCGCCAATACTGCACTGCAGCCGCTGTATTATATTGTTCAGGGATGGTGTATGTCCCTCAGTAATTCTAGAAAGGGAGATGCAGATCTATTATCCCTCCAAAATTAATAATTGACTACACAATATTGAGTACAGCCATCATCGCGGTATTGTAACTGTTGAATGACATTGCTCACTGACAATGTCTGTTCCAAAGCATCTCCAGAATAATAAGTGTACAATATGGTTACCACTAGAGACATTTGCAGTTCACAGTATGGTAGTTAGTACACCTACCAGCAGAGCGCTCTTGCCGATGGCGTAAATTGGTCACTGAAGATGTGTGTTCTACAGTAATACTAGAACGAGAAATGCAGATCCATTTTCCCGCGAGACATTAGCAGCTGCCACCACAGAAATAAGTACAGAATTCATCACAGTATTGTAGCCGTTGGATAACTTCGTTCACTGGTAATGCATATACCAAGCCATTCTATAACAGCCCGTGTATACTGCGGTTACGTATAGAGATATTTAAAATTGACAGTACGGTACTTGTTAGGTCCACCAATATAGCACTGTAGTCGTTGGATTAATCAGTTCAATGATGGTATATATTTGATAACCATTCCGATATGACAATATAGAGATCCATTGCCCCACGCGGTACTAACAATCGACAAACCAGTAATGAGTACAGCCACCACAACTGTAAAGTAGGAGTTTTACTACTTTGTTCACTTATGATGGAAATTCCAAGATACTTCTGGTGTAACCATTGTATAGTACAGTTAGGTTTAGACATATTTCCAATTGGCAGAACGGTAATTAGATTAACAGATGAATGTATCCGTTGGACTAATCGGATCAATGGTGGTTCATGTTTAATAGAGCATCTGGGTTCATCGCGAATATAAACGCTATCCCTCAAGAAATTAGCAATAGACAGCGCAGTACAATGTACATTCGTCATCGCAGTACATTAGCCGTTGGAATATAGAGCGCGCCGTTTGTATAAATTGCACAGCAATTCTAAAATAGTTTAATGCATAGTACGGTTTCGCCTAGAGACGTTTACAATAGAGTGTTCGGTGCATAGTACCATCACCAAGAAGATGCTGTGACAGTTGCATTAATATCTTCAATAATCATTTGTATTCTACAGCAATTCTGGAATGATAAGATACAGATCCATTATATCTCGCGACTTTAACAATGGACAACACAGCACTGCGTACCGCCATCATCTGAATAATGTGGCCGCCGGACTACTTTGTTCACTGATTATGCTTGTTCTAAATTAATTGTAAAATAAACTATGTGTACTACGGTAATGTCTAGGGATAATTACTGTCGGCAGTATGTTGCCTCAGCAAAGCACTGTAGCCGGTGCATTAACCTGCTCAGTGGTGGCTAAGATTGAGTAATAATCCTTGAAGGATAAAATAAATGTAAATTACCCCTCGAGATATTAGCAATTGACAACTCAGAACTGAGTACATGCTTCATCGCAGCTCTGTAGCCGTTGGTTCACTTTGCTCGCTGATGATGGTTATTCCAAAGCAATTCTGGAATAATCAAGGTATAGGACTGTTATGGAACGAGATATTTATAACAGTCTTTAGTACATACACTAACGGAGCACTGATGCCGTTGGATTTATGCGTTCAGACATGATTTAGATTATATGGCAATTCTAGAATGACAAAGTGGAGGAACATTATGCCTCGACATATTAAGAACTGACAACAAAGTACTGAGTACAGGAATCATCACAGTACCGCAGCCGTTAGGTTACCTTTTCCACTGATGATGCAAATTCCAAAACTAATTTAGTATAGTCGGCCTACAATACAGGATGTTTACAATTGCCGATACGGTGATTTGTACTTCCACCAAAGGAGTGCTGTGGCCGTTTTATTAATCTGTTCATTGGTGATGTATAATCTACAGCATGTCTAGGTTAAGAAATGCCAGTCCATTATCCCTCGAGATATTGACAAATGACAACGCAGTGCACAGCCGCCATCAGAGTATTGTATACGTTGGCTAACTTTTTTAACTGATGATGCAAGGTCCAAGACAATTCAAGAATAATAAATGTATTGAACGGTTGTGGCTAGAGATATTTACAATTAACACTATGGTACGCAGTGTATTTACAAACAGAGGGCTATAACCCTTGGATTAATCTGTCCACTGGCGGTGAATGTTCTACATTAACTCAAGAATAAGAAATGCAGATCCGTTATCCCTCGAGGTATTAACAATTAACCACACAGTGCTGAGCACAGCCATCATCATTGTACTCCATACGTTGGAATATATTGTTCACCGATGACGCAAAATTCAAAGCAATTGCAGAATAGCGTATGCATATGACGGTTACGGCTAGAGACATTTAGAATTGAGATTACGGTATACAACACGTATAGCAAGAGAGCACTCTTGCCGTTGGATTAAGCTCTTCGCTGATAATGTAAATTCCAAGGCAATTCTATAATCATGAATGTGCAGCACGGCTATGGCTTGGGATATTCCCATTTGTCAGTACGCTACATACTACATCGACCGGTATATCTCTGTAGTCGTTGGTTTAAACTGCTCAACGATGACTTCGAGTTCATACCAATTCTAGAATTGCAGAAGACAGATTCATTTATCCTCGAGATATTAACAATTGACAACACAGTCCTGATTACAGCCATCATCACGACACTGTAGACGTTGTGCTGCTTACTTCACCCATGGTATAGTTTCCAAGGCAATTAGGGAATAGGCAATGCATAGTACGTTCATGTCTTGAGGTATTTGCAACTGACACAACGTTTCTTATGAAATCCGCCAATATAGTACGGTAGACGCAGGATTTATCTGTTCAGCGATGATTTCGATTTTATAGCAATTGTGGAATGACAAAGGACAGCTCCGTTACACCTTGAGATATTAACTATTGAAAACACAGTAATGACCACAGCCATCTCCAGAGTACTGCCGACGTATGAATACTTAGTTCTCTGATGACGTAAATTGGAAAGCATTTCTGGAATAATCAACGTACAGAACGTTTATGTCTTGAATAACCTACAATTGACAGCAAGTTACTTATTGCATCCGCCGATTCAGTACGGTAGCGGTTGCATTAATCTGTTCAATGACGATTTATGTTCTACAGCAGCTAATGAATTGCAAATAACAGATACACTATACCTCAAGAAATAAAAATTGGCATCACAGTTCTGTGTGGAGCCATCATCACATTACTGTAGCCGTTGGAATGCATTTTCCGCTGGTGATGTGAATTCCAAAGCAATTCTGGAATAACAAATAATTAGTAAATGTATGACTAGAGACACATCCATCTGAAAGCACGGTACTTAGCACATCCACCAGCAGAAAACTGCAGCCGATATATTAGTCTGTTCAATGATGATTCAAATTTTATAGCAATCCTAGAATGACAAAAGACGGATCCATTATCACTCGAGATATTAACAATTGACATCGCAGTACTGAGTACAGCCATCGCCACTGTACTCCATACGTGGGGTTGCTTTGCTCACCGATGGCATAAAACGCAATGCAGTTGTAAAGTAACGTATGTACAGGACGGTTATGGCTAGTGGTGTTTGCAATTGGCAGTGCGGCACTTAAGACGTCCACCAACAGCGCGCGGTCGCCGTTGGATTAACGACGGGCAGAACGAAAAAGGGCAGATCCATTACCTCCCGAGATATAAACAACTAGGAACAAAAATCTGAGCTCAACCGTCATAACATTTCTATAGACGTTGGACTACTGTGTTCACTGCTGATGTAAGTTCTAATGTTGATCTACACATACCAATGCATAGTACGATTACGTCTAGTGTGATTTATAATTCAAAGTACAGTACCTAGCACTCGCACCACAGAAGAATTTCGCAATAGGTTTAATCTGTTCACTGATGGATTATATTTTACAGAAATTCTATAGTGAAGATGAATGTTCATTATCCCTCGAGACATTAGCAATTGACGATACTTTACTGAGTGCGGCCATCATGAAATTGCTGTAGCCGTTGGAATGCTTTGTACACTGATGACGCAAATTCGAAAGCATTTTGGGAATAATCAATTCATATTACGTTTGTGCCTTGAGACACATCCAATTACAGTATGGTACTTATATCATCCACCGATATAGTACTGCGGCCGATGGATTAACCTATTCCATGATGATTAAGGCTTTATAGCTATTCAATAATGGCAAAAGGCATATCCATTATTCCTCGAGATATTAACAATTCACAGCACTGTACAGTGTACAACAATCTTCACAGTAATGCATACGTTGGGCTGCTTTGACCACTGGTGATGTGTACTCAAAAGTAATTGGGTAATAGACTATGTATACCACGGTTGTGGCCAGTGATATTAACAATACACATTCCGGTAACTATTACATTTACCAACAGAGCACTATTGCCGTTAGATTGTATTGGTCACTGAATATGTATGTTATACAGCAATTGCAGAATGAAAAATGGATGTACAAGATCGCTGTAGATATTATCAATAAGCAACGCAGTACTGAGTGCAGCCATCATTGCAGTGCGGTAGCCGCTGACCCTCTTTGTCCTCCAATGGTGTAGTTTCGAAAGCAACTCTGGAGATATCAATGTATATCACGGTAAGGCCGTGATACACATGCAATTGACAGTGCTGTGCTTATAACATTCACTAATATAGCGGCGTAGCCAACGGAATGAGCTGTTTAATGCGGATTTACATTTATAGCAATTCTAGAATGAAAAACGAAGGTCCATTATCCCACCCGACTTGGCAATTGACGAAATAGTGCTGAGTGCAGCGATCATCAGAGTACTGTAAACGTTGGACCACCCTGCTCACTGATGATGTAAATTCAAGAGCTGGTAGGGAGCAATCAATGTATATTACGGATGTGGCTACAGATTCTTCAAATTTATAGTACGGTTATTCGTACATCTACCAACAGAGCACTGTTGCGTTGGGTTAATCTGTTCAAAGATGATTTGGGTTCTGTAACAATTCTATAATGATAAAACATCCATCCATTAACACTCGCGAAATAAACAACTCACAACACAGTACTGAGTACAGTCACAATCGCTGTACTGTAGCCGTTGGACTACTTTGTCCACTGTAGATGAAAATTAAAAAGCAATTCCGGAATACTCTATGTACATTATGCTTATGGCCTCAGATATTTCCAATTGATAGTACGGTACCTACTACATCCACCAACGTAGCACTGTAACCGTTAGATTAATCCGTCCAATGATGATTTACATTCTATAACAATAATAGAATGACAAAACTCATATCCACAGACACTCCAGATATTAGCAATTGACAACACCGTAATGAGTACAAGCATAATCACAGTAATGTAGACGTTGGACTACATTGGTCACTGATGATGTAATTTCCTCATCAAACCTGGAATGATCCGTGTATGGTATTGTTATATCTTGATATATCTCGAATTGTCTGTACGGTACTTACAACATCCACCAATATAGCACTGCATCCGTTAGATTAACCCTTTCTGTGATGATTTATGTTCTATATCAAATCTAGAGCTACAAAATGCATATTCAATAAACCATTAGACATTAACAATTGACGACAGAGTACAGAGTGCGACCATAGTCACAGCAATGTGATCGTTGGAATACATTGACCGCTGCCGATGTTAATTCCACATCAAATATGGAATAATCAATGTATGCTAAGGTTGTGGGTTCAGATATTTCGTGTGGCCGGTACGGTACATAATGCATCCACAAATATAGCGCCGTAGACGTTGGATTAGACTGTTCAAATGTGATTTGGATATTGAGTTCTAGAATAACGAAAGGCATATCCGCTAACCCTCTAGATATTGGCAATTGACACCTCAGTAATGAGTGCAGCCGTTATCACACTGTTGCTTCCGCTGAACAACTTTTTCCAGTGATGATGTAGATTCGAAAGCAATTTTGGGTTAGTCAACGTATATTACGTTTATGGCTTGAGATATTTCGAATTTACTGTTCAGTACCTATTGCATCCACAAATATAGCACTCTAGACGTTGGATTCTTCTGTGGAATTGTTATTTAAATTCCATAACAACAGTAGAACGACAAAATACAGATACACGTACACTCGAGATATTAACAATTGACAACACAATACTGAGTAGAGTCATAATCACAGTATTGTAACGGTTGAATAATCTTGTTCACTGATAATAACAGTTAGAAACCAATTCTAGAATAATCAATGTATACTACGGTCATGGATAGAGATATTTGCTTTCGACAGTACGGCACTTCGTACATCTACCAGCCGAGCATAGATGCTTTCGGTTAATCTGTTCAATTATACCATAGATACCATAAGAATTCTAGAATGACTGAATGCAGATCGCTTATCCCTCGAGGTAATATCAATTGCAGCACAGTACTGAGTACAGCCATGGCCACATTAACGTAACGGTTGAATAACTTTGTTCACTGATTGTGCAAATTCCAAAGAAATTCTGGAACAGTCAATGCACAGTACGGTTATTGCTTGAGAGATTTCGAGTTGCCAGTACGATACATATTACATCCACAAATATAGCATAGTAGCCGTTGTATTAACCTGCTCAATGATGGTTTGTTTTCTATAACATTACTAGGGCGGGAAAATTCATATCCAAAGAAACTCGAGGTATGTACAATTAACAGCACAGTGCCGAGTGCAGCCACCTTTACAGTATTGTAACTGTTGTATAACGTTGTTCACTGATAGTGTCAATTCCAAACCAATTCTCCTATAATCAACGCATACTAAGGTCCAGAGACATTCACACTTGGCATTACGGTATTACGTACATCTACCGACAGAGTACTGTTGCCAGTGGTGTAACCTGCTCAATGATGGTAGGGTTCTATAACGATACTAGAATGACAAGGCACAGATGCATTATCCCTCCAGACATTATCCATTGACAAAACAGTAATGAGCGCAGCCATTATCACACAGCTGTTTCCGTTGGACTACTCTTTCCACTGGTGATGTAGATTCGAAAGCATTTCCGGAATAGAAAATGGATACTACAAGGTTATGGCATGATATTTTTCCATTTTACAATCCGGTACCTATTCATTCACCAATGTAACACTGTAGACGTTGGATTAACAGGTTCAATGACTATTTAAATTATATAACAATACTAGAATGGCAAAATGAAGGTCCACAGCCACACGGGGTATTAGCAATTGAAAACAGAGTACTGAGTACAGCCGTAATCACATTATTCTAACGGTTGAATAACTTTTTCCACTGATAATGTCAGTTCCAAACTAATTCTGGAGTAATCAATGTATACCCCGGTTATGGATAGACAGATTAGCTATTCACACTATGGAAGCTGGTACATCCACCAACAGAGTATAGCATCCGTTGGATGAACCTGTTCGTTGATGACTTGTAATATACAGCAGTTCTTGAATCACAAAAGTCTGATCCGCTGTCGCTCGGGATAATAACAATTGACGAAACCGTACTGAATACAGCAATCATTACTGTACTTAAGCCGTTAGACTAATTTCTTCACTGATAAACAAATTTGGCTACAATTCTAGAATATTCTATATGTAGTACGGTTATTTGCGTACTACAGACATTTGCGACTGAGAGTACGGTACTTAGTACATAAATCAGCATTGCACTGCAACCGTTATATTCACATGTTCATTGATAATATGGATCCTGTAGCAACTCTAGATGGAGAAAAGTCTGATCCGTTATA
>NW_016918211.1:0-1235 GCF_001483705.2 Eufriesea mexicana
CTGCTCTTCGGACAATTTCAGCGTTCTACATTGCTCTGCTATACTCCGTTTAGCTCTCGTGAGACCAACAATAGCGGTCGAGGCGCGTAAGATTCGGTTACGTTACGTCTGCTTATGCTATATTTAGTTAGGTTTGGACTCCATCGCTGTGACTTTTGCGCTATACAGTGCTTTTCGGTGGATTCCTGCGCTGTCTTGCGCATTACTATGTTCTGCTTTGCTCTAGGCAAGCCGGTTTTGGTGGTGGGCGGCACGTTAGGATGGGTTATGATACGTTCGATTAGGTTATGGCAGGATAAATTTGACCTTTGCGATGTTCACGGCTACTCGGAGGATTTCTGAGCTCTAGATTGCACTAATATGCAGTACTTCGCCATGTGGAGGCCAACAATGGTGTTCTCAGCACGTCACCTTTTGTTAGGCTACAATAGGGTAGGTAAGATGGATAGATTCTGTTAGGATATCTTTGACGTAGGCGCTACACACTGCAATGCGGCGGATTACTGCGCTCTTCTGTGCTCTAGTATATTTTACTTGGAACTGGGGAGTCAAGCAGTAGTGGCCTCGGCACTTTATGTTATGTTATATAACGTTTGGTTACATTTCGTTTGGATGGGTGTGTAGAGGATATCTCTGACTGTAATGGTGTACACTGATGTTCGGTGGATTTCTGCTCACTACTGTGCCCTAGCAGGCTCTGCTTGGATGTGGAGAGGCCATCAATGGTGGCCTCGACAAGTTAGGTTGTGTCATATTGCGTTCGGTTAGATTACGTTTGCTTGTGTTAGGTTAGAATAACGTTGGCTTTTGTTCTATACACTGCCATTAGGTGGATTTATGCGATCTACTGTCCTCTAATACGTTCTGCATGGCCATGTGATGACCAGCAATTGTGGTAGCGGCACGTAAGTTTGAGTCACATTACGTTCGGGTATGTAAGGTTAAGTTATGTTTGGTTAGGATATCATTGACTCTTGTGTTCAACGCTACTATTGCATGGACTTCTGCGCTCCACTGCGCTCTGGTTTCTTCTGTTTAGCTCACGGGGGGTGGGGGCAGCGACAGTGGTCTCGGCACGTTGGATTGAGTACTTTTATATTTGGATATGTTACGTTTGGTTAGGTTAGTACACGATAGCTTTGATTTCTGTGATATTCACTGCCCTTTCGCGGATTTCTGCGCTCTACTGTGCTCTAATATGTTCTGCTTGGCTCCGGGGATGCCAGCAATAGTGG
>NW_016918212.1:0-226 GCF_001483705.2 Eufriesea mexicana
CCTCCTTATTTATGCAACAAAATTAGCTCACCATGATATTAGTTGAAAATGTCAATAAAATTTAAATTTCCAGTCAGATTCTATAGCATTGCAATGGCTATAGCATACCAATAGAATCTTACCTCCTTATTTATGCAACAAACTTAGCTCAGCGCGATAACACTAGAAAATGCTAATAAAATTGAATTTTCCGGTCAGATTATATAGTATTGCAATGGCTATATCA
>NW_016918213.1:0-10110 GCF_001483705.2 Eufriesea mexicana
GATATAATCCGCTTTTTGGTGGATTCCTGCGCTCTCCTCCGCTCTCATATTCTCTGCTTTGCTGTATAGGGGCCAGCAATATTGGTCACCGCACGACAGGTTGAGTTCGCTTACGTTTGGTTAGGTTTGGTTAGATTGGGTCTGGTGCGCATAGCTTTGACTTTTGTGCTCATCACAGCTATTCTGTGGACTTCTGCGCTCCACTGTGTTCTGTAGTAATCTGCCTGTCCCTGGGGATGCCAGAAATTGTTGTCGCAGCAAGTTACGTTTGGTTAAGTTACGTTAGGATAAGTTTGGTTTCGATTGCTCTGACTTTTCTGCAATACACAGTGTTTCCATGGATTTCCTAGCTCTCCTCTCATCTAATATGTTCTGCTTGGCTCTGAGAGGGGCAGAAATAGTGGTCCCGTCACTTTGGAACGGTTAGGTTACGTTCGCTAGTGTCTCGTTTGGTTAGGTTATGATAGGATAGCTTTGACTTTTGTGATATACTCTGCTGTTCGGTATATTTCTGCGCTCTACCGGGCTCTTGTATTCTCCGCCTGGCGCTCGGGAGGCCAGCAAAAGTGACGCCCGCGCGTTAGATTGAGTTAGGCTGCATTTTGTTAGGTCATGTTTAGCAATGTTACGACACAACAGCAATGACTCTTGTGTTGCACACTGCCATTCGGTGGATTTCTGCGCTCCACTTTGATCTCATGTTGCATGGTTCGCTCTGGGAATTGCAGAAATCGTGGCCGCGGCGCGTTAGGTTGTGTTAGGTTACGTTTGGTTAGGTTTGGTTTGTTATCGATGGGCTAGGTTATCTTTGGCCTTCATGCTATACACTGCCATTCTATGGACCTGTGTGCTCTACTGTGCGCTGTCATATTCTGCTTGCCTGTGGAGAAGCCAGCAATAGTGATAATGGCGCGACAGACTTTGTTGGGCTTCGTTTGGTAGTTTTACGACTGATTAAGGTAGGGCAGGATAGATGTGGCTTTTGTGCAATACACCCCCATTCGGAGGATTTCTACTCTCTACATTGGCCTACTGTACTCTGCTCTCCTCGTGGTCGGCCAGTAATTGTGGTCTCGGCACGTTAGGTTGAGTTAGGCTACGATTGGTTAGCATATATTAGCATGGGTTAGGTTCGGATAGCTTTGACTTTCGTTGTGTACAGTGCTTTTCGGCGCACTCCTGCGATATACTGTGCTCTAGTATGTTCTGCTTGGATCTGGGGCTCCAGCAATAGTGGTTTCTACATGTTAGGACGAGATAGACAACGTTTGGTTGTGTTACGTTTGGTCAGGTTATGATAGGGTAGCTTCGACTTTTATGCTATATACCGCTATTAGGTGGATCTCTGCACCCTACATTGCTCTAATATTCTCTGCTTGCCTCTGGGGAGTCAAGCAATAGTATTCTCGGCACGATACGCTTAGTTAGGCTACGTTCGGTGAAGTTAGGCTAGGACAAGTTTGGTTAGGGTATCTTTGACTTTTGTGCTACACACTGCAGTGCGGTGGATTACTGCGCTCTACTCAGCTTCAGCATACTTAGCTTCGTCCTGCGGTGGCAAGCATGGGTGGTCTCTGCGCGTTAGGCTTAGTTAAGCTACGTTCGGCTGTTTTACGTTTGGCTATGTTAGGATAGTGCAGCTTCGGCTTTTGTGCCATGCACTGCGATTCTATGGATTTCTGCTCTAGCCTCTCCTCTAACATGATCCCCTTGGCTCTGCGGACGGCAGCAATTGAGGTCTCGGCTCGTTAGGAAGAGTAAGGCTACGTTTGGTTGCGTCAAGTTTGTTTCGGTTACGACCGGATTGCTATGACTTTTGTGGTATGCACTGCTATACGTATATTTCTGCGATCTACTGTGCTCTAGTATATTCTGCTTGGCTCTGGGGTTGACAGGAATGCTGGTCACGACACGCAAGGATGAGTCAGGTTACGCATGGCATGGCTAGATTCGAATAGGTTGAGTTAGTATAGCTTCGACCCTTGTGCAATACACTGCTGTTCGGTCGATAGCTGTGCACCGCATTGCTCTACTGGCATCTGCTTGCCTCTGTGGAAGCCAGTAGTAGCGGTCGTGGCAGGTTTGGTTGAGTTATATTAGGCCTGGTTATGCTAGATTAGGTCATGTTTGGTTATGTGGTTTTGACCCCTTTGCTATACACTGCTCTTCGGTCGATATCTGCGCTCTGCGTTGCTCTACAAGCATTTGCTGATCCTTGGGGAGGCCAGAAATAGTGGTCGATACTCGTCCGGTTTAGCTAGGTTAGGTACGGTTAGGTTAGGTTTGGTTATAATCCGTTAGGATGGATCTGATTTTTGTGCTATACACTGCAATTCTGTGGATTTCTGCGCCCTACATTGCTCTACTATACTCTGCTCGACTCTTGTACGGCCATCAGTAGCGGCTGCCGCTCATTAGGTTCAGTTATATTACGATTGGTTTTGTCAGGTTTGGTCAGGTTTGGATAGGATGGCATTGACTTCTGTGCTTTACACTACTATTCGGAATATTTCATCGTTGTACATTACTCTGCTTTACTCTGCCAAGCACTCGTGATGCCAGCAATGTCGCTCGTGACACGTCAGGTTGGGTTGCGTTACGTCCGATTCTGCTAAGTTTGGTTAGGTTTGCATATGATAGATTTGACTTTCGTGCAATACAATGCTATTCGGTGGATTTCTGTGCTCTGCTCTGGTCTAATATTATCTGCTATGTTCTGGGGAGGCCAGGTATTGCGGCCGTGGCGTGTTATGATGAGTAAGGTTACGTTTGCTTGTGTTGCGCTTGGTTAGGTTAGTATAGGTTAACTTCAATTATTGTGATACACACTGTTGCTCGGTGGGCTTCTAGAGATCTCGTTGCTGTACTATGTTCAACTCAACTCAGGGGACGCCAGCAACGGCGGTCGTCGCACGTTAGGTTGAGTTAGATTACGTTTGGCTAGTCTATGTCAGCGTGGGTAAGGCATGTATAGCTTTGATTTTTCCGTTATACACAGAGCTTCTACGAATTTCCGCTCCCTACTCTCATCTAATATGGCCTGCACGTCCCTGGCAGGCCAGGAAATGTGGTCGCGTCATGATAGGTTGAGTTAGATTACAATTGTTTTGGTTAGGTTACGCTGGGTTTGGCACGCATAGCTCTGTCTCCTGTGCTTCCCACTGCTATACGGTAGATATCCGCTCTCTGCATTGCTCTGCGAGCATATGCTTGCCCCAAGGAGTCCAGCAAGTCTGGTCGCGTCACGTTAGGTTATGTTATGTCACGCTTGATTATGTTAGGAGAGGATGTCTTCGACTTTTGCGCTGTACATTGCGTTTCCATAGATTTCTGCGCTCTAGTCTCCTATATTATGTTCTGCCCGGCTCTGTGGAGGCCAGCAATAGTACTGGCGGCACGATAGTTTGAATTACGTAACGATTTGTGAGGTTATGTTAGGTTAGGTTGGCTCCCACTTTTGTGACATACGCTGCTGTTTGTTGGATTTCTGCGTTCGACTGTGCTCTAGCATATTCTAGTATATTCAGCAATATTCGTATATTGCTCTGTGGTTGTCAGCAATAGTGGTCTGGGCACGTCAGGTTAGGCCATGTTACGTTTGGTTGTGTTACGCTTGGTTATGTGAGGCAAGGGTAGCTCTGTCTTTTGTGCTCTGCACTGCAATCCGATGAAGTTCTGCGCTCTACTGTGACCTAGCTTTCCCTGCTATGCTCTGGAAATTCCAGAAATGGTGGCCGCGGCGGGTTAGGATGAGGTATGTTACGTTTTGTGAGGTTAGGCTTTTTTTGGTTAGGTTGAGATACCTTTGATTTTCGTGATATGCAATGATATTCTATGGACGTCAGCGCTCTGTTCTCCTCCAATATGCCCTGGCTGGCGACGATCAGGCCAGCAATAATGGTCTCGGCACGTTAGGTCGATGTGGGATACGTTTGGTTATGTTACGTTAGCTTTGGTAATGTTTGGAAGGCTTCGACTTTTCTGCCGGACACTGCGAATCTATAGATACCTGCATCCGACGCTCCTCTATTATGCTCTGGTTGGCTCTGTGGAGGCCTGCAAAACTGGTCGCGGCATGTTAGGTTCAGTTAGATTACGTTTGGTTACGTTAGGTTACGTTGGGTTAGATAGGGTTAGCTCTGATTTATGTTCTCAAAGCTGATATTATATGCACTTATGTGCTGTACACGGCTATACGATCGATACATGTGCGCTGCGTTGCTCTGCTAACATCTACCTGAATCTGGGGAGGCCGGAAATGGTGGTCATGGCACGTTTGGTTCAGTTAGGATACATTTGGTTTGGTTAGGTTATGTCAGGTTATGTTAGGATATCTTTGAATCTTGTGCTACACGTTGCTATTTGCTGGCCTTCTGCGCCCTACTGTGCAGTTGTATACTCTGTTTGGCTCTGGGTAGGCCAGCAATAGCTGTCTCGGCACATTAGGTTATGCTACATTGAGATCGGTTACGTTACGTTTGGTTAGTTTGGGACAGAAGGGCCTAGGCTTTTGTGCTATACACCGCCACTCGGCAGATGTCTATGCGCTGCACTGCCCTACTTGCATATGCTCGAGGCGGAGGAGGCCAACAGTAGCGGTCGTGGCACTCTTGGTTGTCAGGGTATACTTGGTTAGGTTAGGTTTTGTTATGTTTGGTCAGGATGACTTAGACTTTTGTGCTATCCACTGCTATACGGTGACTTTCTGCAATTTACTGTGCTGTAATATATACTACCTTGCTATGGTGTGGGCAGCAGTATTGGTCGCGGCACGTTAGTCAGAGTTATGTTGCGTTTGGGTATACGTTCGGATAGGATAGGATAGGGTTGCTTACACTTCCGTGCGATACACTAGTATTCGGTGGATTTCTGCGATCTGCTGTGCCCTTATGCGCTCTGCTTGGCTCTTGCGAAGTCAGTAATAGTGGTCTCGGCACGTTAGGCTGACATAGGGTGCGTTTGGTTATGTTATGTTAACTTTGGTTAGGTTTGGATGTCTTTGACTTCTCTGCTCTACGCTGCTATCCTATGGATTCCTGCGACCTACTCTCCTCTGATGTGTGCTGCATTGCTCCGGGGAGGCCAGCAATAGTGGTGGTGGCACGTTACGTTGGGTTAGGTTACGTTTAGTAGTGTTGCGGTGGGTTAGGTTAGGATAGGTTACCTTTGACTTTTGTGCTACATCCTGCTTTTCGGTGGATTTCTCCGCTCTACTGTGCTCTAATATGCACTGCTCTGTTCTGGGATTGCCAGAAATTGTGCCTCTGGTATGTTAGGCTGAGTTAGGTTACGTTTGGTTAGTTTATGTTGGCGTGTGTAAGGTTCGGATATTTTTGGTTTTTCTGCTGTACATAGTGATTCTATGGTCTTCTGCAGTGTATTGTGCGCTATAACACTCTGCTTGCATCTGCGGACGCGGGGAAAAGTTGTGGCGGCAAGATAGTATGGGTTATGCTGCATTCGGTCAGGCTATGTTTGGTCAGGTTTGTCCGGGATGGTTTTGACCTTTGTGCTATGAAATGCTATTAGGATAATTTCCGCGATCTACTGCGTTCTAATATTCCGCTCCAATATCTGGGAATGCCAGAAATTGTGGACGCGTGCCGCTAGATTGAGTTAGGTAACGATTTGTTAGGTTAGGTTAGGTTAGGGTATCTTAGACTTTTGTGCTATACACTGTAATGCGGTGGGTTGCTGCGCTCTACTGTGTTCTAGAGTATTCTGCATGTCTCTGGTAAGGCCAGCGATAGTGTTGTCCGCCCGTTAGTTTGAGTTGTCCTATGTTTGGCTGCGTTATGGTAGTTTAGGTTAGGTTTGGATAGCTACGACTTACGTGGTATACGCAGTTGTTCGGTGGATGTCTGCGATCTGATTTGCTCTAGTATGTTCCGCTTGTCTCTGGGGAGGCCTGCAGTAGTGGTCGCGACTCGGTAAGTTAAGTTCCGTTAAATTTGTTATGTTACATATGGTTAGATTTGGAGAGGACAGCTTTGACTATAATGTTGTTTTCTGCTATTAGGAGGACTTCTGAGTAGTACAGCGCTGTAATATTTCCGGCTTGGCTCTGGGTAGGACAGAAATAGTGGTCTGGGCTCGTTATGTTGTGTCAGGTCACGTTCGGTTTGGTTGGGTTACGCAAAGTTTGGAAAGGATAGCTTCAACTTTTGCGCTGCACAATGCGGTTAGGTGGATTTCTGCGTTCCACTGTGCCCTTGTATGACCTGCTTGGCTCCGTGGAGGGTAGAAACGCGGTCTCGGCACGTTAGGTTGACCTATGCTATGTTTGGTTCTGTTGTGTTCGCTTGGATTAGGATAGGGTAGCATTGACTTTTCTGATATGCACTGCAATTCTATGGTTTCCTGCGTTCTACCCTCCACTAATGTGTTCCTGCTTGTCTCTATGGAGGCCAGCAATTGTGGTCGCGGCACGTTAAGTTTAGTTACTCCACGTTTGGTTAGGTTAGATTAGACATGTTTGGAATGGTTAGCTTTGACTTTTGCGCTATACACATTAGTTCGATGGATTCCTGCCCTCCACTGTGCTCTACCCTAATCTGCTCGGCCCTTGGGAGGCCAGCAATAGTGGTCGCGGCACTTTGCGTTTATATTTTCTTCGTTAGGCCAGGTTAGGTTAGTTTGGCTTAGGTTTGGATATCTTTGACTTTTCTGCTGTACCCGGCGATTCTATTGATATCTGCGCCATTCTCCATTCTAATATGGTCTGCATGCCACTGGGAGGGGGGGGGTGGATAGCAATATCGCTGTCGAAAGGTCAGGTTGAGTGTGACTACGTTCGGTATTCCACAGTTTGTTATGTTACGATATGTAACCTATGACTTTTGCGCTATAGGCTGCCATACGGTGGATTTCTGCGCTCTAGTGTGCTATAGTACACTCTGCTTCGCTCTGGGAGGCCAGCAATAGTGGACTCCGCGCGTTAGTTTGAGATAGATAACGCTAGGTCATGTAACGTTTGATCAAGCTAGAAGAGGGTAGCTTCCACTTTTGTGCTGTACACTGCTGTTCGGTCGATTTCTGCCCTCTACTGTGCACTAATATGGTATGGTTTGCTCTGAAGATGCCGGCAGTAGCAGTCGCGGCGCGTTCAGTTGGGTCATGTTACGTTCGGTAAGGTCAGGTTTGTTTGGCTAGGACAGGGTAGCTTAGACTTTTGTGCTCTACGCTTCTCTTCAGTGGCTTCATGCGCGCTGCATTGCTTTTCTATACTGTGCTCGACACACGGGAGGCCAGCAATAGTGGCCTCCCCAGATACAAGCAGATGCTAGCAGAGCAATGCAGTGCACAGATATCGACCGAAAAGCAGTGTATAGCGCAATGGTCAAAGCTATCCATACATATCCGAGACTAACATAACCTAACCAAACGTAGCCTAACACAACCTATCGTGCCGAGACCACTATTGTTGGCCTACCCAGAGCCAGGCAGAGCATTCTAGAGCACCATATAGCATAGAAGTTCACCAGTGCAGTGCACAGCACAATAGTCCATGCAATCACCGCCTATCCTAAGCAAACGTAACATAACCAAATGCAGCCTAAATCAGACAGACGTGCCGGCACCGCTATTACTGGCCTCGCCAGAGTCCAGCAGAGTATAGTGGAGCAATACAGAGCGCTGAGATACGCCGAATAGCATTGTATAGCACAAACGTCACAGCTATAATATCCTGAAATGTATAAACGTAATAAATCCAAACGCAACCAAACATAACCAAACTTGCCCGTACCACCATTTCTGGATTCCTCAGAGCCAAGTAGATTATACTATAGCACAGCAGAGCGTAGAAAGCCTCCAAAGGGCCGCGAATAGCCAAAATGTCAAAGATATCCTAACATAGCCTGACAAAACATTACCTAACCAAACGTGGAATAAATAAATCGAAATGCCCGGGACTGCTATTTCTGGGCTCCCCAGCGCCAACACGAATATACTAGGGCACAGCAGCGTGTACCACAAAAGTCAAAGCCATCATATCCAAACCAAACGCAACCATGACAAACCAAACGTAACCTAGCGCAACCTATCTTGTCACGACCACTGTTGCTGGTCACCGCAGTGTCGAACTGAGTATAGTAGAGCAATGTAGATCGCAGAAATCCACCGAGCAGCAGTGCATGGCACAAAAGTCAAGGCCATCCGGACCTAACCTAACCTAACCGAACTTAACATAGACTAACATAACAACACGTAACATTACTCGACCAAACCAGCAACGACCACTTTTGCTACCCCCCCCCACGAGACCGCCATTGCTGCCCACACAAGAGCCAAGTAGAACATATTAGAGTGGAGTAGAGCGCGGACATCAAGAGAATCGCAGTGCATAGCAGAATAGTCGAAGCTACCATATTCTATCATATCCATATACGTAACATAATAGAATGCAGCTTTCCTGAACCTAACGTGCCGAGAAAACTATTGCTTAGCCACACGGGGCCAAGCAGGATTTACTGGAGCGCAGTAGAGCGCAGTAATCCGCCGCACTGCTGTGTGTTGCACAAAAGTGCAAGATACCCGAACCAAACCTGTCCTAACCTTACCTTACCGGAAGTCACTTCCCACAACCTGGCGTGCCACGACCATGATTGCTGGCATCCGCAGAACCAAGCAGAACATGTTAGTGGAGTGTAGGACACAGGAATCTGGAGAATCGCAGTGTATATCAGAATGTTCTAAGCTACCCGTGCCTAACCCAAGCCAACAGGGCATAACCACACATAGCCTAACTGAACGTGACTTGCCGCGGCAAATATTGCTGGGCTACCCATGGCCAAGCGTAGTATCGGGGAGCACAGTTGAGCGTAGGAATCCACCGAATATCAATGTATACTGTGAAAGTCAAATCAATCCAAACCAAACCCAAATAAACGTAACGCAGCCAAACGTATCCTAAATAAACCTAACGCGCCGAGACCACAATTACTGGCCTCCACATCGACGTGAAGATTATTGTAGGGCAATGTAGGGCGCAGTAATTCACCGAATAGCCGTGTATAGCATAAAAGTCATGGCTATCCTATTCTAACCTAACCGAACGTAACATAACCAAACCTAACTTAACACAACCTAACGTGCCGAGACCGCTATAGCTGCCCTTACAAGAGACAAGCAGAACATGCAAGATCACAGTGGACCGCAGAAGTCCACTGAATTGAAATGCATATCACATAAGTAAAATGTACCCTGTCCACACATAGCCTAACCTTACCTAGCCGAAGGTAACCTAGCACTACCTAACGGCCGCGACCTCGGTTGATGGCAACCTCAGAGCCAAGCAGAACATGCTAGTGGATAGAAGAACACAGAAATCCACAGAATCGCAGTGTATATCAGAAAAGTCTAAGCTACCCGTGCCTAACCCAAACAAGCAGTACCTAACAAATCATTGCCTGATTTAACATAGCGTGCCGCGATCAGCATTGCTGGACATCTAGGGCCATGAACAGCATAGTATAGCACAGAGGAGCGCTGAAGTCCACCGAATAACAGCGTATAGCATAAAAGTCAAAGCTACACTGTAATAACATAACCAAACGTAACAGCCAAACATAACCGAACTCAGCCTGAACTGCCCACAGTGCTACTGCTGTCCACCCCAAAGCCAAGCGGAATATTCTAGAGCATAGCAGAGCGCAGGAGTCCACCGAACATCAGTGTATGGCACAAAAGTCAAAGCCATCCTAGTCGAACTTAGCCTACCATAACCAAGCCAATCGTAACATAGCCCAAACGAGCGTGACGCAACCACCACTGCTGGCCTCCGCGCAGACAAGCAGAGTCTAGTAGGGTAACGCAGAGCGCAGGTATCGATCGAACAGCAGTGTGTAGCACAAAATGCACAACTATCCTATCCAAATCTAACCAAACCTAGCCAAGCCAAGCCTAACCTAACTCGACCTAACGAGCCGAGACCAGGGTTGCTGGCATCCCCAGGTCCAAGCAGAACATATTAGAGCATAGTGGAGCGCAGAGATCAGCGGTATGCCGTGTATTCCGCGAAAGACACAGCAGTAATATCGTAACCAGACCAAACGTAACGTAAGCAAACGTAACCTAACGCAGCCTAATGTTCGGAAATATCTACAGCTG
>NW_016918214.1:0-11290 GCF_001483705.2 Eufriesea mexicana
GCAATGGCGGTCTTGGCTCGCAAGGTAATATTAGGTTATGCAGGACCTGGCTATGTTCTGATATGTTTGGTTGTTGTAACTTTGACTTTTGTGGTATACACTGATTTTCGGTCTCTACCTGTTCACTCCATTCCTCTACTAGCATCTGCTTGTCCTTGTAGAGGAAAGAAGTTGTGGTAGTGGCACGCTTGGCTTAAATAGGTTACGCTTGGTTAGGTTGGGTTAGGTCTCGTTTGGCTATGATGGATTAGATCTTTGTGCTGTACGCTGCTATTCGGACGATTCCTGCATTCTACTTCGCTCTGCTATACCCAGCTTGGCTCTCCTAAGGCCAGTAATGGCTTTCGTGGATCGTCAGGTGGGGTTACACTACGCCTGCTTATGTTACGATTGGTTAGGTTAGGATAGGTTAGCATCGACTTCTGCGCTATACACCGACGTTCGGATGGTTTCTATGCTCTGCATTGCTGTACCTCTCCCTCCTCGACTTTCGGGAGGCCCGCAATTGTGCTCTCGGCACATTAGTGTGAGTTACGCTACGATTGGTTAGGTTATGTGAGCTTCTGTTAGGTGTGGATTGCTTTGGCTTTCGTGGTGTACACCGATATTCGGTGGACTTCTGCGCTCTACTGTGCTATACGATGCTCCGTTCGACTTTGGGGACGCCAGTAATAGCTTCTCGGCGCGTTAGGATGAGTTATGCTACGTCTGATTATGTTAAGTAAGGTTCTGCTGGGATATGGTAGCCTCGACTATTGTGCTCTGCACTGCGACCCTATGCATTTCTGCGCCCTGTTCTCCTCTATAATGTTCTGCCTGGCTGTGGAGAGGGCAGTAATTCTGGTCTCGGCACGTTAGGATTGACGTTGGGAAGGATGGCTTTCACTTTTGTGCTATACAATGCTATTCGGTGGGTTTCTGCGCTCTACTGAGATCTAATATTCTCTGTTTTGCTCTGGGGAGCCCAAAAATGGTGGCCGTGGCGCAGTAGATTGTGTTAGTCTAAGATTGGTTATGTCACGTTTGGTTATGTTTGTATAGGATAACTTTGACTTTTGTGCTACACACTGCTATCCGTTGTATTCCTGCGCTCGCCGTAGATATACTATACTATGCTCGATTGCAGGGAGACTAGAAATGGCGGTCGTGGCACGATATTTGTGCAATCTAGATCGCTGAAATCCAACGAGCAGCAGTGTATAGCATAAAAGACAATGCTAACATAATGGAACACAGTAGAGTGCAGTAATACACCGCCTTGCAGTGTGTGGCACAAACGTCAGAGATATCCATACCTAACCTGTCCTAACATAGCCTAGCCAATCGTAACGTTGCTAAACATAACGTGCTGAGGATAAGGTTGCTGGCATTCCCAGCGCCAAGCAGAGAATATTAGAGCACAGTAGATAGCAGAAATAAACAGTATTGCAGTGTTTGACGCAGAAGCCAGAGCTATGCCTTCTTAACCTAACAAAACATAACAAAAGCAGTCATAACGTAACCAAAGCTAGCGAGCCAGGACCGCTACTGCTGGCCTCACGAGGCCTCAGCATATTATGGCAGAGCAATGAAGAGCGCTGTAGTCGTCCGAATAGAAGTGCATAGCGCAAAAGTCGTGGCCATCCTAACCAAACGTAGACAAACCTGGACGCAACAAAGGTAACATAACCCAACCTAACGCGCTAGGACCACCATTACTGGCCTCCCCAGAGCCAAGCAGGGTACATTAGCGGAGGGTAGGGCGCAGGAATCCTTAGAATCGCATGGCATATCAGAAAAGTCAAAGCTACCCAAGCCTAACACAGACTAGCGGGTCATAACCAAACGTAGCCTAACTCAACCTGACGTGCCGCGACCGGTGCTACTGCCGTCCCCAGATCCAAGCAGGACATACTAGTACACAGTAGAGCACAGAAATCCAACGAATAGCAGTGTAGAGCACATAAGTTAAAGCTACCTTGTCCAAACATAGCCTGACCCAACCGAGCCGAATGTAACCTGACTCAACATAACATGCCGAGACCACTATTGTTTGGCATACCAGAGCAAGGCTGAAAATACTAGAGCAATGTTGGGAGCAGAAATCCACATAACAGCAGGCTATACTACTATGGTCAAAGCCATCCTCTCCTAACCTATCCAATCCTAACGCAATCAAACGTATCCGAACCCAGCCTAACGTGCCGCGACAAATATCACTGGCATCCCCAGAGCCAAGCAGAACGCACTAGTGGAGAGCAGAACGCAGAAGTCCATATAATCGTAGTGCATATCAGAAAAGACGAAGCTACCCAAACTTAACCCAAACTAACAGGACGTACCAAATAAAGCCTATCACAACATAACGTGCCGAGACCGCTATTCCTGCCTACCCAAGAGCCAAGCAGGACATATTACAGCGCAGTAGAGCGTAGAAATCCACCGAATATCATTGTACAGCACAAAAGTTAAAGCTCACTTAACCAAACTTGGCATATCCCAACCTAACAGAAATAACATGACCCAGCATAAAGCGCCGAAACCACTATTGCTGGCCGCCCCAGAAACAACCAGAACGCATTACTGTAGAGTAGAGCGCTGAGGTTCATGGAATCGCAGTGTATATCAGAAAAGTCATAGCTACCAAAACCTAACACAAACCAACAGAGCGTAGTCAAACGTTGCCTAACACAGCGTAACGTGCAGAGACCCCTATTTCCGCCGTCACAGAGCGAAACAGGGCATACTAGAGCGCATTAGAGCGCAGATATCCGTGGAATTGCAGTGTTCTGCCCAAAAGTTAAATCTGCCCAGTCCAAACATAGCCAGACCAAACTTAACCGAATGTAATCTGACCCAAAATAAAATACCGATAATACCGTTGTTTGACATCCCAGAGCAGAGCTGAAAATATTAGAGCACAGCAGGGCGCCGAATACCACCTAATGGCAGACTATAGCACTAAAGTCAAAGCCATCATCATCTAACATTGCCAATAGTAACATAGCCGAACATAATCTAACTCAACCTATCGTGCCTAGACCGCAATTCCTGCAGTCCCGAGTGCCAAGCAGAATACACTAAAGCGCAGTAGATAGCAGAAATCCGCTGTAGAGCAGTGCACAGCACAATAGTTAAAGCTATTACGACCAAACCTTGCCTACCCAAACCTGGCAATACGTAATGTGACTCAACGTAGCGTGGCGAGAGCACAATTTCAAAGATATCCTCTCTTAACCTAACCAATCGTAACATAACCAAACGTAACATAGCACAACCTATCGTACCGAGACAACTACTACTGCCCTCCCGAGGGTATAGCAGGGTATGGCATAGCAACGTAGTGCGCAGATGTCATACGAATAGCAGTGTATAGCACAAAAGTCAAGTTCATTCTATCGTAGACTATCCAAGCATAATACAACCAAACGTGGCATAACATGACATAACGTGCCGAGGGCACTATTGCAGGCCTGCCCATAGAGATTCGGAATATACTATAGCACAGTGGGGCGCAAAAAGCCGCAAAGTTGCAGTTTATAGCACAAAAGCCAGAGATATCCTAGCCTGACCTGGGCTAACCTAACCTAACCAACGTAGCATATCTGAACATAGCGTGCAGCTACCAATGCTCCTGGCATCCTCATAGCCTAGCAGAATGTTGTAGAGCGCAGTAGTCCACTGAAATAAACCGTATGACGGTGTAGAGCACGAAAGTCAAAGCTATGCCAACAAAGCATAGCCTAAACTAACCTAACTAAACGAAACCTAACCTAACCTATCCAAACGTACCCTAACATAACGAAACGTAACCTAACATGAAATAACGTGCCACGTCCACTGTTGCTCGCATCCCCAGTGTCGGACTGTGTATAGTAGAGCAACGTAGAACGCATAAATCCTACGAATAGCAGTGTATGGCACAAAAGTCAAAGAAATACTAGCCACGCCTTCCTAACCTACCCTAACGAAGGGTAACATATCTCCACCTAATGTGCCACGATAACAATTGCTGAACTCCCGGAGACAAGCAGATGCTTGTATAGCATCGCAAAATGCAGATATCACTATATAGCAGTGAATAGCACAGAAGTCAATGCCACCATAGCCAAGCTTAGCCAAGCCTAAAGCAGCAAAATGTAACATCTCAGAAGCAAACTTGCCGCTACTGCTGCTTCTGGCATACCCAGGTTCAAGCGGATGCTAGTAGAGCAATGCAGTGCACAGTCATCGACCGTATAGCAGTGTAGAGCACAAAAATCATAGCTACCCTAACAAAACCTATCCTAACCAAGCCAAGCCAAGTGTAACATAACTAAACCTAGCGTGCCGAGATCACTATTACTGGCATACCCAGGCCAAGCAGAATACATTACAGCACAGCACGGAGCAGAACTCCACCGTATAGCACTGTGTAGCGCAAATGTCTAAACTGTCCTAGCTTAACCTAACCTAACATAACCCTTCCTGACGTGCCGAGACCTACATTCCTGTCCTCCTTAGAGCCTAGCAGAACATATTAGAGGAAAGTAGAACGCAGAGGCTCATGGGATAGCAGTGCATAACGCAATAACCGAAGCTACACCATCCCAACATAGCCAAATGTAACATAACCGAAGGTAGCTTAAGTAAACCTAACGCGCCGAGACCACAATTGCTTTTGCTCCAGTGCCATGCAGAGTACACTAGAGCAGAGTAGAGCGCAGTAGTCAACGGCATAGCAATGTCTACAACAAGAGTCAAAGATATACCGACCTAATATGTCCTAACCTAACCTAACCTATCCTATCCTAACCAAACGTCACCTAACCTAGCATAACATAGCCAACAAAACATAACTCAACCTAACGAACCGAGAGCACTATTGACGATACCCCAAGCGCCAAGCAGAGCATATTAGAGGAGAGTAGAGCGCAGAGGCCCATAGAACGGCAGTGTATTGCACGAAAACCAAAGATATCGCAACCTAACCCAACCAAAACAAAAGTAACTCAACCTTGACAAACGTAGCATAGCCGAATCTAACCTAACCTAGCCTAAGCAAACCTAACCTGACCTATCCCAACCAAACGTAACATAACTCAACCTAACATGCCGAGAGCAATATTGCCGGCATCTCAAGCGCCAGCTGAGCATATTACAGGAGAGTAGAGCGCAGGGGTCCATAGAATGGCAGTGTATTTTACGAAAATGAAAGATATCCAAACCTAACCCAAACAAATCTAACCTAAACAAAAGTAACCACACACAAGCTAGCGCGACACGGCAACTATTTCTTGCAAACCCAGGTCAAAGCAGAGAATATTAGATCGCAGTAGAGCATAGAAATCCACCGAATTGTAGTGTCTAGCACAAAAGTCCAATCTACCCTCTCCTAACCTAGCCAAACGTAACATAAGCAGACGTAGAGGAGCCCAACCTCACGTGCGGCAAACACTATTGCTGGCCTCTTGAGTGTCGAGCAGAGTATAATAGAGCAATGTAGAGCGCTGAAATACACCGAATAGCAGTGTATTGCACGAAAGTCTAAGCTATCCTATCCTAACCTAGCCAAACGTAACATAACCGAACTCAACATATCTCAGACTAACGTGCCGAGATCATTACTGCTGACATCCCCACAGCCAAGCAGAATAAACCGGAGAACAGTAAAGCGGGGAAATCCACCCTATAACAGTGTGAAGCACATAAGTCGAAACGATCCTATCCAAACTTAGCCAAACCTAACCTGACCAAACGTAAGGTAACTAGGCGGAACGTGCCACGACCCCTATTGCTGACCAGCCCAGAGACAAGCGGATACTGGTAGAGGAATACAGGGTGCAGATATCGACCGTACAGCAGTGTATAGCGCAAAGCTCAAATCCACCCTAACCAAACTTGACCTAATCTAACCCAACCGAACTTGACCTATCTCAGCCGAACGTGCCACGACCGCTATTGCCAGCCTCCACAGATTCAGGTAGGCGCTAGTGGGGCAATCTAGTGCAAAGATATCGGCCGAATAGCAGTGTACAGCAGAAAAGACATAGCTATCCTGACCAAACATTTCCGAACCTAGACAAGCCGAGCGTAACCTAATCCAGCCTAGCTTGCCGAGACCGCAATTGCTGGCATCCCCAGAGCCAAGCAGAACATACTGGAGCAATATAGAGTGCAGAAATTCTCCGAACAGCAGCGTATGACACTAAAGTCAAAGCCGCCCTGACATAATCTAACCTAACCTATCCTAACAAGGCGTAACCAAACTAAAGCTGTCGTGCCACGCGCGCCATTGCTATCACCCAAAATCGAGTGGGGTATAGTAGAGCAACGAAGAGCGCAGGAATCCACCGAACAGCAGTGTATAGCGCAAAAGTCTGAGATTTCCAATCCTAATCCGACCAAACGTAACATAACCAAGCGCAACATATCTCAGACTAATAGTGCGAGATCGATACTGCCGGGATGCCCATAGCAAAACACAATATACCAGAGCACAGCAGACGGCAGAAATCCACCGTATAGCAGTATATAGCTCAAAAGTCAAAGCCGTCCTAACCAAACATAGCCTATCCTAACCTAACGAAGCGCAACCTAACTCAACCTATACTGCCGAGAACACCATTGTTGTCCCCACAGTTCCAAGCGGAGCATACCAGGGCGCAGTAGAGCGTAGAAGTTCAACGTACAGCAGTGTGAACAGCACTAAAGTCGAAGCTAGCCTATCCCAACGCAAACAAACCTAATATAACCAAACGTAGCCTAACAAAAGCTAGCGCGCCGCGGCAACAGTTTCTGGAATTCGCAGTGCAAAGCAGGGGACAGTAGATCACAGTAGACCGCAGAAATTCAACGAATGGCAGCGTACAGAAGAGATGCATGAGATATACTAACCTAACCTAACCTAACCTGATCGAACGTAACCAATCCCAACCTATCGTGCCTAGCCCACAGTTGCTCGCCTCCAATTCGCCAATCAGGGCATATTGCATATGAGTATATCGCAGAGGTCCATGGAATGTCAGTGTACAGCACTATAGGCAAGGACATCCTAACCAAACCAAAACAAACCTAACCGAACCAAACGTAAGGTGACACCACCTAACTCGCCGCCGCGACTATTTTAAGCATACGCAGATGCAAACAGGGAGCATTAGAACGCAGCAGAGTGCAAAAATCCACCGAATAACAGTGTATAGCCGAAAGTTAATGCTATCCTGTCCTAACCTAATCAAGCGTGGCGAAACCAAACGCTGCTTAGCTCAGCCGAACGTGCCGAGACCTCTATTGATAGTCCCCCAGTGCAAGTAGAGCATATTAGAGCTCAGTAGACCGCAGAAATCCACCAAATAACAGTTTATAGCACGAAAGTCAAGGCTATACGGACCTAACGCGACGGAACTAAGTCTTACCTTACGTATCCTAACGCAACCTCACGTGGCGCGACCACTCTTGCTGGCCTCCATTGGGTCGAGCAGAGCGTGGTATATCCTTGTAGAGCGCAGCGATCCACCGAAAAGCGGTGTATAGCAAAGAATTAAAAGCTACCCTATCCTAACCACACCAAACCTAACATAACCAAACGCAGCCTGCCTCAGCCTAACGTGACTAGACCTCTCTTACTGACCTCCACAGAGCAAAGCAGTACATATTAGAGAACAGTATAGCACAGAAATCCGCCGAACAACAGTGTATATGACGAAAGTCGAAACTACCCTTACCGAACATAGCCCAAACTAAACTAGACAAACGTAACCTAACTCAACCTAACGTCTCGAGACTGCTATTGGTGGCCTCCTCAGATACAAGCAGAATGTGTTAGAACTCAGTAGAGCGCAGAAATCCGCGGAAAGGAGTGTATAGCACAAAGGTTTGTACTATCATATCCTAACCTCCCAAACGTAACGTAACCGAACGAAGCATAATTCAACCTATCGTACCGAGACGCCCATTGCTGGTTTCCCCAGATAGAAACAGAAAATAATAAAGCACAGTCTATTACAGAAATCCACCGAATAACAGTGTATAGCACATAAGTCGAAGAAACCCTATCCATGCCATCCCAACCTATCCCAACGAAGAGTAACATAACTCAACTTTTCGTGCCGATGCCACTATTACTGCCCAGCTCTGGGACAAGCAGAATATGGGGGGGGGGGCAGTCGAGTGAAGAAGTCCTCCGAATAGCAGTGTACATCACGAAAGACAAAGATAACCTTACCGAGCTTGACATCACCTAACCTAATCAAACGTAACATAACCCAACCTTGCGTGCCGGGATCACTATACCTGGCATCCCCAGAGCCAAACCGGAAATATTAGATCTCAGTAGAACGCAGAAATTCGCGGGTAGCCGTGTATAGCACAAATGTCTGGACTATCATATCCTTACTTGATCAAACGTAACATACCCGAACGCAGCATAGCTCAAACTAAGGTGCCGAGACCGCTATTGCTGGCCACCGCAGAGCCAAGCAGAACATAATCGAACCAACTGGAGCGCAGAAGTCCACCTAATAGCAGTGTAGAGCAAAAAAGCCGAAGTCATGCTAACCTAACCTGACCAAACGTGTCATAACAAAGCGTAGTCAAACTCAATGTAACGTGACGCGACCACTATCTTGGCCTTCGTAGAGATGAGCAGAGCTTATTAGAACGCACTAGAGCGCAGAGATCCTCCGAACAGCAGTTTAGAGCAAAAATGCCTAGTATAACCTAACCTAACCTAACCTGGCCTAACCTAACCCAACCAAATGTAGTCCAACGCAACCTAACGTGCCGAGACCACTATTGCTGGCCTCCCAGATCCAAGTAGAGCATATTAGAGCGCATTAGTGGGCAGAAACCCACCGAATAGCAATGCATAGCACAAAGGCCATGGTAGCTCATCCTAACCGAGCCAAACGTAACATACCCAAACGTAGACTAACTCAAACTAACATGACGAGACAGCTATTGCTGACAAGTAGAGTGCACCATAGCGCAGGATTTCAAAGAAATCCTCCACATTGCAGTGGACAGCACAAAAGTATAGTGTAACCTATCATATCCTGACGAAAGCTAACCTCGCCAAACGTAGCGTATCTCAAAAGGGCGCGCCGTGACCACAGCTGCCGCACTCCACAGAGCCAAACGGGATACAGTACAGCACAGTAGATCACAGGTACCCGCCCGATAATAGTGTACAGCGCGGAAGTCAAAGCCAAACTATCCAGACACAACATAACATAATTTAATCAAACTTGGTCTAGCTCAATATAACGTGCCGCGACTATTGCTGGAATCCAGGGACAAGCAGAATGTAGTCGAGCACAGACGAATGCAGAAATGCTCCGAACAGCAATGCATAGCACTGAAGTCAAAGATAACCTGTTGACACAACCTAGCCTAACCGAACGTAACGTAACTCAACCTAACGTGCCGAGATCACTATCGCTGAAGTCCACTGAGCCAAGCAGAAAATTTCGGGGAACAGTAGAGCGCAGGAATTCGCGGATAGCAGTGTATAGCACAAACGTCTGACAATCATAACCTAACCTCACCATACATTACATACCCTGAAGTAACATATCTCAACCCAACGTGCCAAGACCACTATTGGTGTCCTCGACAGGGATAAGTTGAATGTACTAGGGCACATTAGAGCGCAGGAGTCCACCGCATTGCCGTGAGTGGCACAATGGCCGTATTTAACCTAACCAAACCAGACATATTCTAACCTAACAAAACACAGAATAACACAACATGATCTGCCGCGACCACTGCACCATCCCTCATCAGAGAAAAGCAGAGTGCAGTGCAGCACTTCAGATAACAGAATTCCACCGAATAGCAGTGCACAGCGCAAAGGTCAGAGCAGCATCTCCTAACCTAGCCGAAGCTAACATATAGAAACGTAACATAACTCATCCTAACATGACGACACCGCTATTGCTGGCCCTCAACAGATACAAGCAGAATGTGCTAGTGCAGTGTTGTGCGCAGAAATTCACGGCATTGCAGCGAATAGCACAAAAGTCGAAGATGTCCAAACCTAACCTGACGTAACTAACCTAACCGCAGGTAACAGAACTCAACCTTGCGTGCCAAGATGAGTGTGGCTGGCCTCCCAAGAGCCATGCAGAAAGTATTAGAACACATTAGGGCGCAGAAGTCCGCGGTTAGCAGTGTACAGCACAGTTGTCTGAACTAGCATGTCCTAACCTCACCAAACCTAACATATCAGAACGTAGCATAACTCAACCTAACATACCGCGCCAACTATTGCTGGCCATCCCAGAGCCAAGCAGAACATACAAGAGCTCACTGGATCGCACGATTCCACCCAATAGCTGCGTATAGCACAAAAGTCAAAACTATCCTATCGTAATATATGCAACCTTAATATAACCGAACGTAACATCGCTCAACATAACGAACCCCGACAACTATTGCTGGCCACCACATAATCGAGCGGAATGTAGTAGAGCTCAGTAGACCACGGAAATCCACCGAATAACATGGTATAGCATGAAAGTCAGAACCTTCTTTACCAAACGTAATCAAACCTAACTTAACCAGACCTAACATAACTCAAAGTAACGTGCAGCGATATTTATTGCTCGCCTCCGATTATTCGAGCAGAGAGCGGTAGAGCATTGTTGAGCACAGAAACATACCAAGTAGCAGCGCATAGCACGAAAGTCGAGGACACCGTAACCAAACCTGGCATAACCTAACCTAACCAAACTAGCATAACTCAACGCAACGCGCGTAGAGTGCACTCGTAGAGTGCAAGCAGAGCATACTAGAACACGTTAGAGCGGAGGGATCCACCGAACAGCTGTATAGGGCACAAAAGCCAAATATAACATAACCTAACGTGACCTAACCTAACCTAGCCGAACGTAGTCTACCACACCGCAACCTGCCTCGACCGCTATTGGTGGCCTTTGTAGGGCCAAGCAGAGCGTTTTAGAGCAAGTTAGGGCGCAGCAATCCACCGATCGTCAGTTTATAGCACGAAAATCGAAGTAGCATATTCTAACCTAGCCAAATGTAATACACACAAACGTAGCCTAACCGAACCTAACAAGGCGAGAGCGATTTGCTGGCCTCCACAGAGACAAGCACAATTTAGGGGAGCGGAGTATAGGCCAAAAATCCACCGCATTGCCGCGAATAGCACAAAAGACGTAGATACCCCATCATACGCTGACCTAAACTAACGCAGCCGAACGTAGCATATCTCAACATAACATTCTGCATCCAATGCTCCTGGCCTCCCCATAGCCAAGCAGAGTATGGCAGGGCGCAGAAGATCACAGAAATACAACGAATAGCAGTGTAT
>NW_016918214.1:12202-22017 GCF_001483705.2 Eufriesea mexicana
CAAGATGACTGTCGCTGGCCTCCCAAGAGCCATGCAGAAAGTATTAGAACACATTAGGGCGCAGAAGTCCGCGGTTAGCAGTGTACAGCACAGTTGTCTGAACTAGCATGTCCTAACCTCACCAAACCTAACATATCAGAACGTAGCATAACTCAACCTAACATACCGCGCCAACTATTGCTGGCCATCCCAGAGCCAAGCAGAACATACAAGAGCTCACTGGATCGCACGATTCCACCCAATAGCTGCGTATAGCACAAAAGTCAAAACTATCCTATCGTAATATATGCAACCTTAATATAACCGAACGTAACATCGCTCAACATAACGAACACCGACAACTGTTGCTGGCCACCACATAGTCGAGCAGAATGTAGTAGAGCTCAGTAGATCACGGAAATCCACCAACAAACATGGTATAGCATGAAAGTCAAAACTTTCCTGACCAAACGTAACCAAACCTAACTTAACCAGACGTAACATAACTCAAAGTAACGTGCAGCGATATCTATTACTCGCCTCCGATTATTCGGGCAGTGAGTGGTAGAGCCTTGTTGAGCTCAGAAACCTACCAAGTAGCAGCGCATAGCACGAAAGTCGAGGACACCGTAACCAAACCTGGCATAACCTAACCTAACCAAACTAGCATAACTCAACGCAACGCGCGTAGAGTGCACTCGTAGAGTGCAAGCAGAGCATACTAGAACACGTTAGAGCGGAGGGATCCACCGAACAGCTGTATAGGGCACAAAAGCCAAATATAACATAACCTAACGTGACCTAACCTAACCTAGCCGAACGTAGTCTACCACACCGCAACCTGCCTCGACCGCTATTGGTGGCCTTTGTAGGGCCAAGCAGAGCGTTTTAGAGCAAGTTAGGGCGCAGCAATCCACCGAGCGTCAGTTTATAGCACGAAAATCGAAGTAGCATATTCTAACCTAGCCAAATGTAATACACACAAACGTAGCCTAACCGAACCTAACAAGGCGAGAGCGATTTGCTGGCCTCCACAGAGGCAAGCACAATTTAGGGGAGCGGAGTATAGGCCAAAAATCCACCGCATTGCCGCGAATAGCACAAAGACGTAGATACCCCATCATACGCTGACCTAAACTAACGCAGCCGAACGTAGCATATCTCAACATAACATTCTGCATCCAATGCTCCTGGCCTCCCCATAGCCAAGCAGAGTATGGCAGGGCGCAGAAGATCACAGAAATACAACGAATAGCAGTGTATGGCACTAAAGTCAAGGCTATCTTTACCAAACTTGATCCATCCTATCCTAACAAATAGGATAGTAGAGCAATGTAGAGCGCGGACATCAACCGAATAGCAGTGCACAGCACAAAAGTCAAAGAAATCCTAACCAAGCATTCCTAACCATACCAACGAATCGTAACCCAACTCAAACTGACGTGCAGGGAGAAACATTACAGGCCGCCGCAGAGAAGAGGAGAACATATCAGAGCACAGCACAGCGCAGAAGTACACCGAATAGCAGCGGACGGCACGAAAGCCTAAGTTATTCTACCATATCCTCACCAGACGGGACATACCCAAACGTAATCTAACTGAACCTAACATGACGAGACAAGTATTGCTGACCTATACAGGCACGAGTAGAGTGTACTAGAGCACAGTACTTCGCAGAAATCCTCCGCATTGCAGTCAAAAGCACAAAAGTCGATGATATCCTGACAGAACTTCGCCTCACCTAACCTTTTCAAACGTAGCGTAACGCAGCATAAAGTGGCGAGACCAATATTGCTGGCATCCCAGAGCCAAGCAGGACACATCAGATCGCATTAGAGCGCAGAAATCGACGGAAGAGCTGTGAGTAGCACAAAAGTAAGTGTAGTCTATCATAACTTAGCCAAACGTGACATAACCAAACGTAGTCTCATACAACCTAACGTTGCGAGACCACTACTGCGGTCCTCCGCATAGCCGAGCAGAATGTAGCAGGGCACAGTGGATCACAGAAATACACAGAATAACAGTGAATACCACGAAATTCAGGGCTCTCAGAAGAAAACTAAGCCTTACCTAGCACAACGAAGCGTAACCTAACACAAACTAAAGTGCCGTGACCGCTATTGATCACCTCCCCAGTGTCGGGCAGAGCATAGTATAGCAAGGCAGGTCGCAAAAATCCGACGAACAGCAGTGTTTGACACAAAGGTCGAAGAAGTCCTAGGCATGCCTTCCGAACCTACCCTTATGGAGCGTGACAAAGCTCAACCTAACGTGCCGATACGACTATTACTGGCCGCGCCAGAGCCACGCAGAACACATTGGAGCGCAATATGGCGCAGAAGTCCAACGAATGGCAGAGAATGGCACGAAAGTCATGATATTCTGTCTCATCATAACTAAGCATGTCGTATGCAAGCGTAGCCTAGCTAAACCTATCGCGTAGAGGCCACTATTGCTGGCCTCCCTGAGAAAAGCAGAGAATATTAGAACGCAGTAGAGTGCAGATGTCGGACGGTAGTCGCGTATAGCACAGATGACTGAAATGCCATGACCTAACCTCACAGGACGCAACATAACACAACGAGGCACAGCTCAACCTAACGTGCCGTGGTCACAATTGCTGTCCTCCCCAGAGCCAAGCAGTATATACTAGAGCACAGCAGAGCGGGAAAATCCACCGCATTGCAGGGCAAAACACAAAAGTAAAACATACCTTGACATAACCTGACCTCGCCTTACCTATCCAAACGTAGTTTATCTAAACACAACGTGACGAGACCAACATTGCTGGCATCCACATAGCCACAGAGGGTATATTACAGCACATTAGAGCGCAGAAATCCACCGAACAGCAGTGAAGGGCGCAGAGGTCAAAGCAGAATACCCTATCCCAGCCAAACGTAGCATATCCGAACGAAACCTAGCTCAACCTAACACGACCAGACCACTATTGCTGTAATCCACAGAGGGAAGCAGTATGTACAAGGGCACAGTAGAGCGCAGAAATCGGCCGCATTGCGGTTAATATCACAAAGGCCGTAGATATCCTAACCGAACCTGACCTAACCTAACATAACCGAACGTAGCATAACAAAACGTGACTTGCCGCGACCACTGCCCCTGGCCACCTCGGAGCCAAGCAGAATGCAGTAGAGCACAGTTGATCTCAGAAACCCAAGGAACAGCTGTGTAAAGCACAAGAGTAATGGTAGCCTAGCCTAACCTATCGAAACGCAACATATCCAAACGAAACCTAACTCAAGCTATCACTACGAGACAACTATTGCTGACCTCCACAAAGGCAAGCAGCACTTACTAGAGCGTACTGAAGCGCGGAAGTCCTCCGGATAACAGTGTATAGCACAAAAGTCAAAGCCACCCTATCAAAACATATCCAATCTTAACATGACCAAACGTAACATAACTCAACCTAACGTACCCCGACCACTATTGCTGGCCTCGCCAGAGTCGAGCAGAACCTTCTAGAGGGCAATAGGGCGCAGAAGTCCACCGAACATCAGTGTATAACGTGGAAGCCAAACCTACCCTTAACGAACGTATCCTAACATAAACTAAGCGAATCTAACCTTACCCAACCTACCGAGCCGACACCAATATTACTCGCATTCCCATGGCCATGCAGAATGCAGTAGAGCCCAGTCGAGCAGAGAAATCCACCGAACATCATTGTATAACACGAAAGTCAATGTAGCCTATCGTAACCAAGCCAAACGTAACAAATCCAAACGTAGCATAACACAACCTAACATGACGGAATCACTAGTTCAGGCATGGACAGAGACAAGCGGAATGTACTATAGCGCGGTAGAGCGCAAAGAATCCACCGAACTGCAGTGTACAGCACAAAAGCTAAATCTACCCTAGCAAAACATATTCTGAAACAGCTTAACCGGACGTAACCTGACACAATGAAACATGCAGCGGCTACTATTGCTGGCCTTCCCAGAAACCAGCTGAAAGAATTAGAGCGCCCAATGTCGCAGAAATTCACCTAATACCAGGCTATAGCAGTAATATCAGAGCTATCCACTCCAAACATAACCAACCGTAACATAGCAAAACGTAACCCAACTCAACCTAACGTGCCGAGATCAGTGTTGCCGGCCTTGCCAGAGACAAGCTGGGATTATTAAAGCACTGTACGAAGCAGAAATTCTAATTTCAGACCGTAACATTAAAGGCAAAGCTACCCTCTCCTAACCTACTCAACCGTAACTTAGCCGACCGTAACATAACTCAAAATAACGTGCCACGACAACTATTTCTAACCACACCAGAGACAAACGAGGCACACTAGTGGAGCGTAGAAAGCGGAGCTATATATAATCGCAGTGTATATCAGAAAAGTCAAAGCTACACATGGCTAAAACAAGCCTTCAGGGCAAAGCCCAATATAGCCTAACTCAAACTAACGGGCCGAGACCGCTGTTGTAGACGTCCCCAGAGCTAAGCCGGACATACTAGAGCACAAGTAGAGCGCAGAGATCCACCGAATAGCACTGTGCAGCGCAAAAGTTAAAGCTATCCTGAACTAGCATAGCCTAACCCAGCCAGCCGAAGGTAACATGATTCAGCATAACGTTCCGAGACCACTATTGATGGCCTTCCCAGAGCCATGCTGAAGGCTTTAACGCACCATATGGCACATGAATCTAACTAATAGCAGACTATAGCACAAAAGTTCAGGCTACCCTCTCCTAACCTAACTAATCGTAACATAATTAAACGTAACCTAAGCCAGCCTAACGTGCCGCGAACGCTATTGCTGGCCACACCAGAGCCAAGCGGAGCACATAAGTAGAGAGCATAATACAGAAATCCATATAAGGGCAGTGTATATCAGAAAAGTGAAAGCTACTCAAACCTAACCCATGCAAACAGAACATAGCCAAACATGGCCTGACTCAACCTAACGTGCCGAGACCGACATTGCTGCCCTCCCTAGAGCCAAGCAGGGCATACCAGTGCGTAGGAGGGCGCAGAAATCCACCAAATAGCAGTGTACAGCCCAAAAGTTACAGCTATCCTTACCAAACGTAGCCTAACCCAACCTAACTGAAAGTATGATGTCTCGTCGTAACGTGCCGGGGCCACACTTGCAGGCCTTGCCAGAGCCAAGCAGAAAGCATTAGTGCACTCTATGCTGCAGGGATACTCATAATAGGAGACTATAGCATTGAAGTCAAAGCTATCATCTCCTAACCTCCCCTCACGTGTCATAACCAAGCTCAACATAACACAAACTAACGTGCCGTGACGGCTACTGCTGCCCTCGACAGATCCAAGCCGGACACATAAGAGCACAGTAGTGCGCAGAATTGCACAGAATAGTAGAGTACAGCACAAAAGTTAAAGCGACACTTACCAAACGTAGTCTATCCCAACGTAACAGAACGTAGACTGACACGTCGTAACGTGCAGAGACCGCCCTTGCTGGCGTTGCCGGTGTAAAGCTGAGAATATTAGGTCACCGCAGTGCGCAGAAGTCCACCAATAGCAGTATACAGCACTAAAAACGAAGATATCCCTTCCTAACCTAACCAACCGTAACATAACCAAACGTAACTCATCTCAACTTAACGTGCCGTGACCACTATTTCTGGCCTCCACAGAGTCAAGCAGAACTCGCTAGTGGAGGGTAGAACGCAGAAATCCATATAACCGAAGTGTATATAAGAAAAGTCAAAGCTACTCAATCCAAACCAACGGAACCAAGCAAAATATAGCCAGACTTAACCTAACGTACCGAGACTGCTCTTGTAGCCCTTCCCCGAGCTAAGCTGGATATACTAGAGCGCAGTAGGGCACAGATATCCACCGAATAGCAATTTACAGCGCAAGAGTTAAAGCTGTCCTGACCTAGCGTTGCCTATCCTAAACAAACCGAACGTAATCTGACACATCATAACGAGACCAGACAACTACTTCTGACCTTGCCCAAGCCAAGCTGAAAATATTAGAGCACTGTAGAGCGCAGAAATCCACCTAATAACAGACTATAGCACTAATGTCATAGCTATCCTCTCCTAACTTAACCAATTTTAATATAACCAAACATAACTTAAGCCAATCTAACGTGCCGCAAACACCATTGCTAGCGACACCAGAGCCAAGCGAAACACATTACTGGAAAGTAGGACGCAGAAGTTCAGTTAATCGCTGTGTATATCTGAAAAGTCAACGCTAGCGTATCCTAACCCAAACTAACGGAACATAGCCAAAGATAGCGTGACACATACTAACGTGCCGAGACCGTCAACTATGCCCTCCGCAGAGCCAAGCAGGACATAATAGAGCACACCAGGTGGCAGATATCCACCGAAGAGCAGTGCCCAGCACAAAAGTTAAAGCTACCCTGACAAAATTTACCCTTACCTAGCTCAACAGAGCGTAACACGACACAACGTAACGTGCAGAGGCCACTATTGCTGCCCTTCACGGAGCCAAGCTGAACGCATTAGAGCACTGTAAGGCGCAGGAACCCACCTAATAGCAATCCATGGCACTAGATTCAAAGCATCCCTCCTTAACCTAAGCAATCGCAACATAACCAAACGTAACCTAACTGAAGTAAACGTGCCGCGACCACTATTGCTGGCCTCCAAAGAGTCAAGCGGAAAACATTAGTGCTGAGCATAGGGCAGAAGTCCATGTAATCGCAGTGTACATCAGAAAAATCAAACCTACACAAGCCTAAGGCAAACAAGCAGCACAAAACCAAACATAGCCTGACTCAACTTATCGTGCGTAGACCACCACTGTTGCTCTCCCCAGAGCCAAGCGGTACATATTAGTGGAGAGTGGAACGCAGAGATCCATACAATCGCTGTGTATGTCGGAAAATTCTAAGCTACCCACGCCTAACCCAAACGAACACGACATTACCAAATATAGCCTAACTCGACTTAACGTGCTGCGACAACTATTGCTGCACTCCCCTCGGCCAAGCAGAATATAGTAGAGCGCAGTAGAGCGTAGAAATCCACCGAAAGTCACATCTAACCACACTTAACCCAAGCTAACGTAACGAAGCCAAACGTAGCCTAACTGAACATAACGTTCCGAGACCACTATTACTGGCCTGCCCAGAGTCGAGCAGAGCATAGTAGAGCAACGTAGGGCGTAGGAGCATGCCGAATATCAGTGTACACACAAAAGTCAAAGCTGTCCTGACCGTACCTATCCAAACGCAATAAAAACAATCGCATCATAACCAACCATGACGTGCCGAGGTCCCTATTCCAGGCCTCCCCAGAGCCAAGCTGAATACACTGGAGCACAGTGGAGAGCAGAATATCACCAAATAGCAGTGGATTGGATAAAGGTCAAATATATCCTAACCAAACATATCCTAATCAAACCTAGATTATCTAACCTGCCGATACGAGGCCTATGTTGCTGGCGTCCACAGAGCCAAGCAGAACATATTAAAACACGGTAGAGCGCAGAATTCCACCGAATAGCAGTGTATAACACAAAGTCAAAGATATCGGAACCAAACGTATCCTAACCTAACCTAACCAAACGTAACATATCCCAGTCTAACGCGCCGCTGTCACAATTTATGGCATTCCGATATCCAACGTGACATGAGCGGACGCTACGGATCGCAACCTGACGTGCCACGA
Source organism: Eufriesea mexicana (assembly GCF_001483705.2). Taxonomy (NCBI): domain Eukaryota; kingdom Metazoa; phylum Arthropoda; class Insecta; order Hymenoptera; family Apidae; genus Eufriesea; species Eufriesea mexicana. The sequence goes on from NW_016918214.1 coordinate 19,834, forward strand.
CCGCTACTGCTGACACCACGGCAACTGAGCAGAGTACAGCAGAGCAATGTAGAACACTGGAATCGTCCGAACAGCAGTGTGTAGCACAAAGGTCAACGCTATCCTAATCAAACACAACCAAACCCAGCAAAAACGGAAGTAACATAACTCAACCTAACGTGTCGAGAGCACTACTCCTGGCGTCCACAAGTACAAGCAGAGTGCGACAGCGCTGAGAAGAGAGCAGTAGCCACAGAATAGCAGTGTGGGGCGCAAAAGTCAAAGCGATCGTTACCTGACGCAACGTAACCTAACCAATATGAACGTAATCGAACTCAAACTAAAGTGCGGTGACCACTGTTGCTGGCCGCCAGGGAGTCCAGCAGAGCATAGTGGGAAATGTGGAGCGCAAGAATCTACCGAACAATATTGTACAGCACAAAAGTCATAGCCATCATGTCCTAACCTAGCCAAACGTAACATAGCCAAACTCAACAGAACAGAAACTAACGTGCCGAGACCAATACCGCTGTCATCCCCACAGCCAAGCAGAAAATACCACAGCACAACAGAGCGCAGAAATCCACCGGGTAGCAGTGTATGGCACAAAAGTCAAAGCCATCCAATCCAAACATAGTCAATACCAACCAAACCGAACGTAGCCTAGCAAAACCAAACGTGCCACGACCACTATTGCTGGCCACCCCAGAGACAAGCAGAATATGCGAGAGCACAGTAGAGCGCAGAAATCCACCAGATAACAGTTCAAACCACGAAAGTCAAATCTATCCAAACCTAGCCCCAGCTAACGTAACGTAACCAAACTATGCCTAACTGCACATAACGGGCCGACACCACTATTACTATCTTCCACAAGAGCGAGCAGAGTATATACGAGCAACGTAAACTGTGGAAATCCGTCGAAAAGCGGTTTACAGCACGAAAGTCAAAGCCATCCTATCAAAAATGGCCTAATCCAACCAAACCAAACGTAACATAACTCATCCAAACTTGCCACGACCACTGTTGCTGTCTTTCACAGAGAAGAACGGAACACATCAGAGCTCAGAAGTGTGCAGAGGTCCATTGAATAGCAGTGTATAGAACAAAAGGCAAAACTAACACCTCCTGACAAAGCCAATCCTGGTATGAACAAATGTAGAGTAACAAAACCTGAGGGGCCTGGACCACTATCGCCGGCCTTACGAGAGCCAAGCAGAGTATAGCAGAGCAATGTAGGACGCGAAAACCGACAGAGTAGCAGCGTATAGCACAAAAGTCAAAGCTATCCCTATCAAACCTATCGAAACCTAACAATACCAAACGTAGCATAGCAAAGACTAACGTGCCGAGAGCACTATTCCTGGCGTACACTGATACAAGCAACGTGTGATATTGCACTGAAGAGAGCAAAAGCCCATAGAGTAGCATTGTGTAGCACAAATCCTGAAGATATCCTAACCTTGCACATCGTTACCTAACCGAGCAAAACGTAATCTGGCCCAACGTAGCGTGCCGTGAACACAATTGCTGACATCCCTAGAGTTGAGCTGAGTATAGTAGAGCAATGCAGACCGCATAAATCCACTGCATGGCAGTGTATAGCACAAAAGTCTAAGCTATGCTATCCTAACCTGAACAATCGTGGCATAACCAAACGCAACATAACTCGGACTAGCGGGCCGAGACCAATAATGCTACCCTCCACATACCCAAGCAGAATATACTAGAGCGCAGCAGAGGGAGGGATACACCGAATAGCGGCGTATAGCGCAAAGGTCAGAGCCAAATTAACCAAACTCTAAAAAAGCTGTCCTATCCAAAGGTCACCCAACACAACGAGAAGTGAGACGACCGCCATTGCTGGCCTCCCCAGAGGTAAGCTGATGCTAGTAAAGCAACGCAGAGCGCAGATATCGAACGGATGGCTGTGTGAAGCACGATAGTTAAGTTAGAACCAAACCTAACCTAACATAGCCAAGCCAAGCGTAACCAGACTCATCCTAGCCTGCAGATGCCACTATTGCTGGCTTTTCCAGAGCGAAGCAGGACACATTAGAGCACACTATAGCACAGAAATCAACCGTATAGGAGACAATTGCACGAAAGTCAAGGCTACCCTATCCTAATCGGGCAAAACGTAACGTAACCAAATGTATCATAGATCAAACTGACGTGCGGGGACCACGATTGGTGGCCTCCACA
>NW_016918214.1:22112-27344 GCF_001483705.2 Eufriesea mexicana
GAACAGCGCAGAAATTCACCGAACAGCAGTATATAGCACAATAGTCAAAACCATCTTAACCAAACTTAACCTAACCTAACCAAACCGAAAGTAACCTAACTCAGACAAAAGTGCGAATACCGCCATTGGCTGCCTTCACAGAGACACACAGATGTTAGTACAGCAATGCAGAGCGCAGAAACCCATCGTATAGCAATGAATAGCACAAAAGACGAAGCTATCATATCCTAGCCTGGCCAAACGTAACGTAACCGAACGTACCATAGATCAGCTTGACGTGCCGAGACCACTGTTGCAGCCCTTCCCACAGCCAAGTAGGACACATTAGAAGAGAGCAGAGCGCAAGAGTCCATTAAATGGCAGTGTATAGCACAAACGACAAAGATATCCTAAGCTAAACCAAACGAGCCCAACGTAACCAAATGTAACCTAACAGAACCTACCGCGCAGCGGCCACTGCTTCTGGCCTCCACAGCGCATAGCAGAGAATAATAGATCACAGTACAGCGCAGAAGTGTACCGAAGAGCAGTGTATAACACAAAAGTCTAAGCTTCCCTACCTAAGCCTAACCAAACGTAACACAACCAAGCGCTACATATCTCAACCTAAGGTGCCGAGAACACTTTTGCTGACCTCCTCAGAGCTAAGCAGAACATACTAGAGAAGAATAGGCCGCAGAAATCCATAGAATCGCAGTGTATAGCACGAAGGTCAAAGCTACCGTATCCTAACATAACCGAACGTAACATAACCACACGTAAGGTATCTCATCACAACGTGCAGAGGCCTCTATTGCTGGCCATCCCAGTGACAACCTGTGCGCACTAGAGCGCTGCAGAGCGCTGAAATCCGCCGAAGAGCAGTGTATAGCACAGTAGCCAAAGCTACCACCTCCTACTCTAGCCAGTCGTAAAATAGCCAAGCGCAACCTGACAAAACCTGACGTGCCGCGACCACGATCGGCGGCCTCCCGATAGCCAAGTCGAACATATTAGTGGATAGTAGAGCACAGAAACCATAGGATCGCAGTGTACATCAATGAATCTTAAGCCACCAAAGCCTAACCCAAACAAACAGATACTAACCAAACATAGCATAGCACAGAATAGCCTGCCGCGTTCACTATTGCTGAACTCCCTACGGCCAAGCAGTATGGAGAAGAGCATAGCAGACCGTAGAAATGCAACGAATATCAGCGTATACCACGAAAGTCAAATCTACATGAACCTGACGCCAACTAGCTTACCGAAGCCAAACGTAGTCTATCTCAACCTATCATGCCTAGGCCACCATCACTTTCCTCACCTGAGCCGAGCAGAGCAAGCAGACCAATGTAGGTCGCTGAAGTCGACCAAGTAGCAGTTTGTAGCGCAAAAGTCAAACCTATCCCAAGCAAACGTAACATAACTAAACGTAACGTGCCGAGAGCACTACTCCTGGCGTCCACAGATGCAAGCAGAAAGCGGTAGCGCTCAGAAGAGCGCAGAAGTCCACATAGTAGCCGTGTGTAGCACAACAGTCGAAGATATCGTAACCCAACAGAGCGTATCCTCACCTAGCCAAACTTAACCTGACTCAATCTAACGTGCCGCGGCCGCTCTTGCTGGTCTCCCGGGAGCCGAGCAGAGCATAGTAAAGCAACGTAGGGCGCAGATATCCGCTGAAGTGCATTGTACGGCACAAAAGCCTAAGCTGCCCTATCCTAACCTAACAAAACGAAGAATAACCGAACGCAACATAAATCTGACTAAGGTGCCTAGACCACTATTGCACGTCTCTCCATCGTCGAGCAGAACATATTAGAATAGAGTGGAGCGCAGAAGTCCATTAAATGTTAGTTTGAAGCACAAAGGTCAAAGACAACCTAGCCCAACCCAAACAAACCTAACCGAGCGAAAATAACTTGAATCAGCCTAAAGCGCCGAGACGACTATTGCTGCCATCCACGGAGCAAAGCAGAACATACTTGTGCTGAGTAGGGCGTAGGAATCCATAGAATCGCAGTGCACAGCACAACAGTCGTAGCTACCCTATCCAAACGTCATTAAACGTAACTTCACAGATCGTAGTCATGCTATACCTAACGTGCCGATGCCAGTATTGCTTGCCCCTCCAGATCCATGTGGAAAATAATAGAGCAAAGTAGAGCAGAGTGATACACCGCATTGCAGTGTATAGCACAAATGTCAAGGATATCATAACCTAACCCAAGCTAACGTAGCGTATCCTGATATAGAGGAACTCAACCTAACGTGCCGCGACCACAATTGCTTGCATCCGGAGAGACGAGCAGAGTATAATAGAGCAGTGTTTAGCGCAGAAATCCACCGAATAGAAATATACAGCACAAAAGTCAAAATCTGTCCTCTCCTAACGTAACCAAATGAAACATATCAAATGCAACGCAACTCAGACTAGCGTGCCGAGACCAATCAAGCTGGCTTCCCCATAGCTATGCAGAAAATACTACAGCGCAGTAGACCGAAGGAATACGCTAAATTGCAGTGTATAGCAAAAAAAGTCAAAGTTGCCCTATGCTAACTAAAGCAAACGTAACCTTACCAAACCTAACCTAACCTGACGTGATGTGCGAACTATTGCCGGCCTACCCATTGCGAAGAGGAGCATATTAGTGGAGAGTAGAGCGCAGAGGTCCATAGAATAGCAGTGTATAGCACGAAAGCCAAGGACATCCTAACCAAACCATGACAAACCTAACCCAACCGAACGTAACATAACACATCGTTACGCGCCGTGGCCACAATTTGTGGCATACCCAGATCAAAGCGGAGAACAATAGATCTCAGTAGGGGCAGAATTCCACCGAATAGAAGTGCATAGCACAAAGGTCAGAGCTACCCTGTCCTAACCTAGCCAAACGTAACGTAACCACACGCAGCATAATCCAACCTATCGTACCGGGACCAAAATTTCTGGCATCCGCAGCGTCAACCAGGGCATATCAGAGAACAGTAGAGCGCAGACATCCACCGAATAGAAGTGTATGGCGCAAAAGTCAAAGCTACACTGTCCTAACCTAACCAAACGTGACATAAGTGGACGCAACATAACTTAGACTTACGTTCCGAGAATGATACTGCTGGCATCCCCATAGCCAAGCCGAATATACGAGATCACAGCTGAACGCAGAAGTTCTCCGAATAGCAGTGCATAGCGCAAAAGTCAATGACACCCTAACCATACGTAACCTAACCTGAACTAACCAAGCGGAGACTAACCCAGCCTATCGTGACATGACCGCTATTGCTGGTGTGCGCAGAGTCGTTCAGAGCATTGTAGAGCAAAGAAGGGCGAAGAAATCCACCGAATAGCAGTGTATGGCAAAAAAGTCAAAGTTACCATATCCTAACCTAAACAAACGTAACATGTCCAAACGTAATATAACATAACCTATCGTGGCGGGAGCACTGTTGCCGGCCTCCACAGCGCCAAACAGAGCATTCTGGAGCAGAGAAGAACGCAGGCGTCCATAGAATGGCAGTGTATAGCACGAACGTCACAGATATCCTGACCTAACCCTGACAAACCCAACATAACCGATCGTAACTCAATACAACCTAACGCGCCACGGCCACAAATTCTGGCATTCCCAGATAAAGGCAGAGAATATAAGAAGCCAGTTGATGTAGAAATCCACCGAATAGCAGTGTATAGCACAAAGGTCGAAGCCACAATATCCTAACATAGCCAAACGTAACGTAAGCGGAAGTTACGAAGCGCAAACTGACGTGCCACGACCGCAATTGCTGGAATCACGGGAGCTAAGCAGAGTATAGCAGAGAAATGTAGAACCCAGGAATCGCTCGAATAGCAGTGTATAGCACCATAGTCAAAGCCATCCTGATCAAGCTTAGCCTCTCCTAACCAAACCGAAGATAACATAACTCAGTCAAACGTTCAACGAGCACCATTCATTGCCTCCCAAGAGATATGCAGATGTTATTACAGCAATGCAGAGCGCAGGTATCAGCCGAATAGCTTTGAATAGCACAGAAGTCAAAGACGTCCTACCAAACTTATACTAACGTAATGTAACCAAACACAACCAGAGCTAACCAAACGCGCCACGACCGCTATTGTTGGCCTTCGCAGATTCAAGCAGATGCTATTAGAGAAGTGCAGTGCACAGATACCGACCGAACAGCGGTGTCCAGCGAAAAGGTCAAAGTAATCCTAACCGTACCTGACGAATCCTAGCCAAACAAAGCGTAACCTAACACAACTTCACGCGCCGAGAGCAATATTGCTGGCCTTCCTGGGTCATGCAGAACATATTAGAGGCGAGTAGGGCGCAGAAATTCGTAGAATAGCAGTGTATAGCAGAAAAATCGAAGCCATCCGAACCATACCAATGCTAACATAAACTAACCAAACGTAACTTAACACAGTCTAACATGCCGTAGCCACTATTTATGGCCTTCCCATAAAAGAGCGAAGCGTACTGGAGCACAGTAGAGCGGAGAAATACACCGAAAAGCAGTATGTGTCGCAAAAGTCACCGATACCATATCCTAACCTAACCAACGGTAATATTACCTAGCGTAACCAATGTCAACCAAACGTGCCACTATCGCTATTGTTGGCCTCCACAAAACCAATCAGAACGTATTAGAGGAAAGTAGGGCGTACAAATCCATAGAGTCGGAGTGTACAGCAGAATTGTCAAAGATATCCAAACCCAACCTAAACCAGCTTAAACTAACCTAGCGTAGACAAGTTCAACGTTACTTGCCGCGACCACTATTGCTGGCATCACTAGGATTTAGCAGAGTTTAGTAGAGCAGTCTAGAGCGCAGGAATCCACTGAATAGCCGTGTATAGCACAACAGTCAAAGCCATCCTCTCCTAAGCTAACAAGGCGTAACATAGCCAAACGTTACCTATCTCATACTAACGTTCCGAGACCACCACTGCTGACGTCTGTAGAGCAAACCAGAACGTGCTAGAGCACAGTGGAGCGCACAAGCCCACCGAACAGCAGTTTGCACCACGAAAGTCGACTACCCTAACCCATTAAACATGTCCTAACCAAACGTAGGCTAACTAAACCTGACGCGTACAGGCAACTATTATTGTCCTCCCCAGAGTCGAACAGAGTATAGTAGAGCAATGTAGAGTGTAGAGATCGACCGAATAGCGGTGTATAGCACGAAAGTCAAGGCAAACTAACCGTAACATTACCAAACGTAGCATATCAAAGTATTTTGAGC
>NW_016918214.1:27862-40679 GCF_001483705.2 Eufriesea mexicana
CTACCCTACCCTAACCCATTAAACATGTCCTAACCAAACGTAGGCTAACTAAACCTGACGCGTACAGGCAACTATTATTGTCCTCCCCAGAGTCGAACAGAGTATAGAGGAGCAATGTAGAGTGTAGAGATTGACCGAGTAGCGGTGTATAGCACGAAAGTCAAAGCAAACTAACCGTAACATTACCAAACGTAGCATAACAAAGTATTTTGTGCCACGGATACCATGGCTGGCCGCCGCAGATACGAGCAGAGCATATTAGAGCAGGGTAGAGGGCTGAAAGCTACCAAATAACAATGCATAGCACAAGAGTCGATGATACCCTAACCAATAAGGTCCTAGCCTAAACTAACCAAACGTAGAATATCTGAACCATACGAGCCGAGACCTCTATTGCTGTCGTCCACATAGCCAAGCTGATTATACTAGAGAGCAGTGGAGCCCCGTAATCCACCGCATTGCAGTGTATAGAACAAAAGTGTATGATACCCCAACCCAAAATTTCCTAACCTAACCTAACCGCACGTATCATGTCTCAAAACAAGGTGCCAAGATTAGTGTTTCTGGCCACTCCAGAGGCAAGTAGAGCATGCTAGAGCAATGTAGAGCCCAGAAGTCCACAGAATGGCGGTGTATAGCGCAAAAGTCAGTGCTACCATATCCTAACCTAACCAAACGTAACGTGACCATGCGTAGTTTATTTGAACCTAACGGGCCGAGACCACTATTACTGGCCTCTCGAGTGCCGAGCAGAGTACAGTAGAGCAATGTAAAGCACTGCAGTCCTCCGCATAGCGTTGTACAAAATAAAAGACAAAGGTAACCTATCCTAACCTAACCAAACGGAACCTAACCAAACGTGGCCTAACACAACCTATCGTGCCATGAACATTAACTCTGGCATCCCCAGAGTCGAGCAGAGTATGCTAAAGCGCATTAATCCACCGCATTGCAGTGTATAGCGCAAGAGTGGAAGATACCCTAACCCAACGTGTCCTAACACAACCCAACCGAACGTAGCCTAATTAAACGTAAGGTAACGAGAATAGTACTGCTATCCGCGCCAGTGTCAAGCAGAGAATGATAGAGCAATGGAGAGCGCAGGAATCCACCTGATGGCGGTGTACAGCACAAACGACGAAGTTTTCCTACCCTAATCTAACCAAACGTAACTTAGCCATACGTAATCTATCTCAACCTAACGTGCCGAGTCCGCTTTTGCTGGCCACCCCAGGGCCAAGCAGAACATACCAGAACACAGTAGGGCGCAGAAATCCACCGGAAAGCAGTGTACACAACGTAAGTCAAAGCCATCCGTACCTCACCGTATCTAATGTAATGTAGTCAAACGTAGCCTGCTAAGTAGAACGGGCCGAGACCACTATTACTGGCCTCCCCAGAGTCGAGGATAGTATAGTAGAGCAACATAGGGCGTACAAATCTACCGAACTGCTGTGTATAGCACGAAAGAAGAAGCTACTCTATCCTAACCGATCCGAACGTAATATAACCAAACGCAGCCAAAACTGACCTAACGTGCCGAGGCCACTATTGCTAGCCTTCCAAGAGCCAGGCAGACTACACTGGAGCGCAGTAGGTCGTAGAAATCCACCGAAGAGCTGTGTACACTGCAAAAGTTGATGCTATCCTACCCTAACCTAACTAAACGTATCATAAGCAGGCGTAATATAATACAACGTGACGTGCCACAAGCGCTATTGCTGGCCTCACGAGAGCTAAGCAGTGTACAGCAGAGCAATGTAGAGCGCTGTAGGCGTCCGAACAGCAGCGTATGGCATAGAGGTTAAAGACGCCTTGAACAAACCTGAGTAAACCTAACCTACCCAAAAATGACATAACTAAACCAAACTTGCAGGGAGCACTATTCCTGACGTTCACAGGAACAAGCAGAGTATGAAAGCGCGCAGAAGGACGTTGAAGTCCATCGAATAGCAGTCTTTAGCATAAAATTCGAAGCTATCCTAACCTAACATGTACTAACCTAACCTAACCGAACATAGCCTAACAAAGCAGAAATTGCCGCGACAAATATTTCTGGACTCCCGGGAGTCGAGCGGCGCATTGTAGATCAATGTAGAGCGCAGAGATCGACCGAATAGCAGTGCATAGCACAAAAATCAAATCAAGCCTCACCAAACCTAACGTAACCTAGAAAGGCCAAGGGTAACATAACACTACCTAGTGTGCCGAGACAACTATTTCTGGCCTCCTGAGAGTCGAGCAGAGTATAGAAGAGCAATGTAGTGCGCATGAGTCCACTGATTAGCAGTGTACAGCACTGGAACCTTAGCTGCCCCATCCGAACGTAACTAAACGTAACACAACCGCACGCAGCTTATCTCAGGCGGAAGTGCCGAGACCAATACTGCTGGCCACCCAATAGCCAAGCAGAATATACTAGAGCACAGCAGAGGGCATAAGTCCATCGAATAGAAGTGTATAGCACAAAAGTCAAAGCCAGATTAGCCAAACCTAACCTAATCTAACCTAAAGAAACGGAAAATAACCAACACGAACGCGTCACGACCGCTATTGCTGACCTCCCCAGAGACAAGCGGATGCTAGTAGAGCAATGCGGAGCGCTGATATCGATCGAATAGAAGTGTATAGCACAAAAGACAAAGATATCCTAACCAAACCTATCCTAGGCCAGCCAAGCCTAACGTAACATGTCACAACCAAGCGTGCCACGAACATTATTGCTGGCCTCCCCAGGGACAAGCAGAATACATTAGAGCGCAGCAGAGCGCCGAAATCAACCGCACAGCAGTGCATATACAATAGTCCAAGCTAACCCATCCAAACCTAACCATACGTAACATAGCTTAACCTAACGCGATGCGGCCGTTGCTGCTGGCGTCCCCGGAGACAAGCAGAGCTTATCATAGCGCAGTAGAGAGCTGAAATCAACCGAAAAGCAGTGTATAGCACAAAAGTCAAAGCTATCCTCTCCTCAACTGGCCAAACGTTACATATCCAAACGTAACGTAACCCAACCTGGGCTGCCACGACCGCTATTGCTGGCCTCACGAGATCCAAGCAGACGCTAGTAGAGCAATGCAGTGCGCAGGTATCGGCCGAAAAGCAGTGCATAGCGCAAAAGACAAAGCGATTCTAACGAAACGTAACCTAACCTGACCTATCCGGACGTGACTTAACTCACCCTATCGGGTTGGGTCATGCTACGTTCGGTTGTTTTACGCTTGGTTACGTGAGGCCATGGTAGCTTGCACCTTTCTGCTGTGTACTGCTGTTCCGTGGATTTCTGCGCCCTGCAGTGACCTAGTTTTCTCTTCTTTGCCCTGTGAATTCCAGAAATAGTGGCCGCGGCGTGGTAGGATGGGGCAGGTTACGTTTGATTAGGTTAGAATTGTTTGGGTTAGGGTGAGGTAACTTCGTCTTTCGTGATGCGCAATGACATGTTATGGACGTCAGCGCTCTGTTCTCCTATAATATGCCCCGGTTGGCTACGGGGAGGGCCGCAGTATTTGCCTCGGCACGTTAGGTCTATGTGGGATACGTTTGGTTAGGTTGTGTTAGCATTGGTATGGTTTGGAAGGCTTCGGCTTATCCGCTTGCACTGTGATTCTAGGGATATCTGCGCTCCAGCCCATCTAATATGATGTGCTTGGCCCTAGGGAGGCCAGCAAAAGTGGTCGCGTCACGTTAGGTTAACTTGTGTTACGTTTGATAATGATAAGACTAGCTATGTTTGGAGATGGTAGCATTGGCTTTTGTGCTATACACTGCTATCCTGTCGATTTCTGCTCTCTACTGTACCTAGTATATTCTGCTTGTCTCTGGGGATGTCAGCAACTATGGTCTAGGCACGCTAGGTTCAGCTCTGTTACGTTTGGATTGGCTAGGCAAGGATAGCTTTGACTGTTGTGGTGTACACTGCAATTCGGTGGATTTCTGCTGCCTACTATGTTGTTATATTCTCTGCTCGGCTCTGGGGCTGCCACCAATGGTGGTCGCGGCAAGTTAGTGTATGTTAGGCTACGTGTGGTTGCGTTATGTCAGTCTGTGTTAGGCTTGGATAGATTAGACTTTAGTGGCATACACTGATATTCGGTTGGTTTCTGCGCTCTACTATGCTCTACTATATCCTGCTTGGCCATTGTGAGTCCAGCAACAGTGGTCGCGGTACGGTATGTTGAGCTACGCTATGTTTGGTTAGGCCCCGGTTGTTTGGGATAGGCTTGGATAGCTCAGGCTTTTCTGACATTCACTACGATGCGATGGGTTTCCGAGCTCTACTGCCTTCTAATATGTTCTACTTGGCTCTGGCGAGGGCAGCAATTGTGGTCTCGGTACGTTAGGTTGAGTTGTGTTCTGTTTGGCTTGGCCTGGTAAGCTTAGGTTTGGTACGGCAGCTGTGAATTTTGTGCTATACACTGTTATTCGGTAGATACCTGCGATCTGCATTGCTCTGCTTGCATCCGCTTATCTCTGTGGAGGCCAGCAATAGTGAACTCGCCACGTTAGTCTTAGTCAGTCTACGTATTGTTTGGTTATGCTAGGCCAGGTTTGGTTAGGGTTTCTCTTACTTTTGTGCCATGCACTGCCATTTGGCGGCCTACTTCGCTCTACTGTTCTCCAGTATATTCTAGTTGCTCCTGGCTACGCCAGCAAAAGTGGTCTGGGCACGTTTGGTTAGTTTAGGATGCGTATGGTTATATTACGTTTGGATAGGTTAGGATAGGGTAGTATCGACTTTTGTGCTATAGACAGGCACTCGATGGACTTCTGCGCTCTACTATGCTCTACTATATCCTGCTTGTCACTGGCGAGTACAGGAATTGTGGTCGCGGCATGTTAGGTTGAACTATGCTATGATTGGATAGACTATGTTGGCTTGGGTTATGCTTGGGTAGCATAGGCTTCTCAGTTGCGCACTGAGATTCTACGGATTCCTGCGTTCTTCTACCCACTAATATGTTCTGCATGTCTCAGTAGAGGCTTGCAATCGTGGTCGTGGCACTTCAGTTTGTGTTAGGCTACGTTTGGTAATGTTATGATTGGCTAGGTTAGGAGGTGGTAGTTTTGACTATTGTGCTATACACTGCTTTTCTGTGGATTTCAACGCTCTACAGCGTCCCATTGTTTTCTGCTTGGCATTGCCACGGCTAGCAATGGTGGTCACAGCAGGTTATGGTGAGATATGTTGCGTTCGATTAGGTTTGGTTGGGATAAGTTTGGACAGATAGCTTTTACTTTTGTGAAATGCACAGATATTCGGTGGATTTCTGCGCTCTAGTGTGTTCGAGCACGCTCTGCTTGTTTCTGGGAAGGACAGCAATAGAGGCCACGGCACGTTGGGTTGAGTTTTGTTATGTTTGGCTTGTCCTGGTTGGGTTCGGTTTGGTTATGGCAGCTGTGACTTTTGTGCTATACACTGCCATTCGTTCGATATCTGCGATCTGCATTGCTGTATCAGCTTCGGCTGATCTCCGCGGAGGACAGCAATAGTGGTCGTGGCACATTTGTTTCTGGTATGTAACGAGTGGTTAGCTTCGTTTGGGCTAAGTTTGGTCAGGATGGATTTGACTTTTGTGCTATATACTGATATAGGGTGGATTTCTGCGCTCTAGTATGCTCGAATATGCTCTGCTCCGCCCTGGCGAGTCAAGCAATAGTGGTCGCCCCACGCAAGGTTGAGTTGTATTACGTTTGGTTTGATTAGGGTGTGTTGTGTTAGGTTAGGATATCTTTGACTTTTGTGCCGCACACTGCCATTCTATGGACTTAGGCTCGAATATGCTCTGCTCCGCCCTGGCGAGTCAAGAAATAGTGGTCGCCCCACGCAAGATTGAGTTGTATTACGTTTGGTTTGATTACGGTGTGTTGTGTTAGGTTAGGATATCTTTGACTTTTGTGCCGCACACTGCCATTCTATGGACTTCTGCGCCCTCCTGTGTGCTACCGCACTCTGCTTGTCTCTGCAGACGCCAGGAATAGTGCTTTCGGCACATTAGGTTTAGTTATGCTACGTTTGGCATTGTTAGGCTTGGTAAGATTTGGTTAGGATGGCGTTGACTTTCGTGCTATACACTGCAATCCGGTGGATTTCAGCGCTCTGAATTGCTCTACAATACTCCGCCCGACCCTGAGGAGGCCAGCAATAGAGGTCGTGGCACGATAGGTTCGGTTACGTTACGTTTGGGTAGGTTAGGTTGGGTTTGGTTTGGTCAGGTTGTTTCAGACTCTTGCGCTATGCACTGCAGTGCGGTCGATTTCTACTCTTTCCTGAGTTCTAGTTTATTGTGCTTGGCCCTGCGGAGGCCGGGAATAGTGGTCTCTGCATGTTAGGTGGAGTTAGGTTGCGTTTGGTTATGTTACGTTTGGATAGGTCAGGACGGAATAGATCTGACTTTTGTGCTATGCACTGCTCTTCGGCGGATTTCTGCGGTCTGATGCTATCTAATACTACCTGCTTTGATCTGGGAATGCTTGAAATGGTGGCTGCCGCGCGTTAGGTTCTGTTACACTACGTTTGGTTTGGTTAGGTGTGTTTGGGTTACGGTAGGACATCATTGACTTTTGTGTTATACGCTGCCATTGTATGAACGTCTGCGCCCTACTTTCTTCTAGTGTGTTAAGCTTGGCGTTCGGGAGGCCTCCAGTAGTGGTCTGGTCACGTTAGGCTGAGTTAGATTACGTTTGCTTATGTTAGGCAATTTTGGGTTAGGTTGGGATAGCTATGACTTTCGTGCTACACACTTCCATTTTATTTACTTCGGCGCTATACTGTGCGCTACCACACATTGCTAGTCCTCGGAGATGCCAAGAATTGTGGTCGCGGCACGTTATGTTGGGTTATGACGCGTTCGGTTAGGTTACGTTAGTTTGGGTTTGATTTGTATTCACTTTGTTTTTCCTGCTACAGATTTTTCTTCGGTGCTCTTCTAAGCACCACTCTGCTCTAATATGCTCTGCTAGCCTCTGGGGAGGACAGCAACTGTGGTATCTGCACGTCACGTTGTGTTCAGTTGCGCTTGGTTATGTTACGGTTGGTTAGGTAAGTCCAGGACAGCTTTGTCTTTTGTCCTACACACTGGTATTCAGTGGATTTCTGCATTCTGCTGTGATCAAATATTCATTGCTTTGATTTGGGGAGGCCAGAAGTAGTGGTTGCGGCGTGTTGGGTTGAGTTATGTTACGTTCGGTGAGGTTAGATTTGTTTGGGTTAGGCTCGGATATCATTGACGTTTGCATTGTAAACGGCAAGGCTGTGGATTACTGCGTTCTACATTGCTCCAGTACGGTCTGCTTCACTCTGCAGAGGCAAGCAATAGTGGACTCTGCACGATAAGCTGAGCTTGGCTACGTCCGGTTATGCAACGTTTGGTTATGTTAGGATAGGGTAGCATGAAATATTGTCGTATGCACTGAGATTCTATGGATTCCTGCGCTATGGTCTCCTCTAATATGTCGTACTTTGTTCTGAGGAGGGTAGCAATAGTGGTCTCGGCGCGGTAGGATGAGTTAGGTACGTTTGGTTACGTTAGGGCGCTATAGCTTTGACTTTTGTGCCTTACACTGCTATACGGTGGATTTCTGCGATCTGCTGTCCTCTAATGCCCTCTGTTTGTTTCTGGGGAGGCCGGCGCCTTTGCCCGAGGCGAGTTTGTTTGAGCTACGTTAATTTCGGCTTGGTTAGGTTTGGCTAGGCTTGGTTAGTTTAGCTAAGACATTTGTGATGTACACTGCTATTCGGCAGACAACTGCAATCTGCATTGCTCTGCTATCCTCCGCTTGCCTATGGGAAGGCCGGTGATAGTGATCGTGGCACGTTTGTATGGGTTAGGTTGCGCTTGGTTAGGTTACGTTAGGTGATGTTTTGTTAGGATGGCTTTGACTTTTACGCTATACAACGCTATTCGTTGGATTCCCACGTTCCACTGTGCTCTGGTATATCCAACTCGGCTATTGGGAGGCCAGCAGTAGTGTTCTCGGCACGTTGTGCAGAGCAATGCTGCGTTCGGATATGCTACGAATGGTTAGGTTGGGATAGGATAGTTTCGGCTTTTGTGCCACACACTGCTATTCGGTGGATTTCTGCGCACTACAGTGCTCCACTATACTCTCCTCGATTCTCGGGACGCCAGAAATAGCGGTCGTGGCAAGTTATGTTGAGTCAGGTTATGCTAGGTTAGGTTCGGTTGAGCTAAGTTTGGTTAGGATATCTTTGACATTGGTGCTCTCACAGCTATTATGTGAATTCCTGCCCGCTGCTGTGCCCTAATATGCCCTGCTTTGCTCTGTGGAGGCCAGGAATGGTGGTCTCGGCACGTTAGTTTGGGCTATGCTACGTTGGGATGGGTTATGTTAGTTCGGGTTATGCTTGGATAGCTTTGACTTTCGTGTTATACACTGCTATTCGGTGGACTTCTGGGCTCTACTGTGCTCTACCATAATCTGCTTGGCACTGGAGTGGCCAGTCTGCGTGGTCTCGGCACGCTAGGTTGTGCTATGTTAAGTTCGGCTTAGTTGGTTTAGGGTATATTTGGTTAGGATAGCCTTGTCTTTTGTGCAGTACACTGCTACTCGGCCGATATCTGTGCACTGCATTGCTGTACCAGCGTCTGCTGGAATCTCTGGAGACCAGCAAATGCGGTTGTGCCACGTTTGGTTGAGAGTGGTAACGTTTGGCTTGGTTAGGTTGGTTAAAGTTTGGTTAGGATGGCTATGACTTTTGTGCTTTATACTGCTGTTCGGTCTATATCTACGATCTGCATTGCCGTGCCAGCATCTGCCTGTCGCAGGAGAGAATAGCAATGGTGGTCGTGGCACGTTTGTTTGGGTTTGGTTATCTTTGCTTATGTTAGGTTAGGTTAAGTTTAGTTAGGAAGCCCTTTACTTTTGTGCTGTACACTGCTATTCGGTGGATTTCTGCGCTCTACTCTGCTCTAGTGTATTCTGCTTGGTTATGGGGATGCCAGTAGTATTGTTCCTGGCCAGATAGTTCGAGGTAGGATACGTTCGGTTGCGTTAGTTTCGTTTGGGTCAGGTTTGGATAAATTCGACTTTCACGGTGTACGCTGCAGTTCCGTGGATTTCTTCGCTCTACTGGTCTCTAGTATGTTCTGCTTGACTCTGGGGAAGCCAGTAATAGTGGTGTCGGCGCGATAGGTTGAGACAGTATACGTTTGGCTATGTAACGAAAGCAGTGGTCAGGTGTGGGGAGCATCGACTTTTCTGCTGTACGCTGTGTTTCTATAGACTTCCGGGCCCTACTCTACTCTATTATACTCTGCTTAGCTCCGTGGTGACCGGCAATACTAGTCGCCGCACAAGAGGCTGGGATTGGTTATGTTTGAATTGGTTAGGTATTTTGGGTTATTTTAGGATTGCTTAGGCATATGTGCACGACACTGATGTCCTATAGAATTCTGTGCTCTACTGTGCTCTGTCATATTCTGCTTGTCTCTTATGAAGTCATTAATAGCGCTTGCGGCACGTTTGGTTTAGTAACTGTACGTTTGGCTAGGTTAGATTGGGTCCGGTTAGGGTAGGATATCATTGACCTTTCTGCCGCACACTCCGACTCGATGAATTTCTCCGCCCTCTCTCCTCTAATTTGTCCTGCTTGGCCCTGCGGAAGCCACAAATAGAGGCCGTGGCATGTTAGGTCGAGCTAGGTTACGTTTGGTAAGTATATTTAGGCATGCGTAAGGTACGGCTAGCTTTGATTTTTCTACTATACACTGCGATTACATGAATTTCAGCCCTCTGCTCTCCTCTAATATATTTTGCATGGCCGTGGGGGACCAGTAATTGTGGTCTAGGCACGTTAGGTTCGGATTGGTTACGTTGGTTAGGCTAGGGTGGGTCAGGTTTGGTTAGGATAACCCTTACCTTTTTGCTATACACAGATTTTCGGACGATTCTACCTTGCTCTGCGATACTCTGATCAGTTCTTGTGAGCCCAGCATTGGCCTTCGTGTCACGTCAGTTTGCGTCTGCTTATGCTGCGATTGGTTAGATTTGTATTGGGTACATCTGACTTTCGTGATATACACCGCTATTCGGAGGACTTCTACGATCTACACTGCTCTACTGCTCTCTGCTAGACCATGGGGACGGCGGTAATAGTATCCTTGACACGTTAGGTCAAGTTAGTTTGTGATTGGTTACGTTACGTTTTCATAGGTTAGGATAGCAGAGCCTTCACATATGTGCTTTACACTGCTATACGGTCGATATCTGTGTGCATCACCGCCTCACCCGTATCTGCGTGAATCGGATGCGGACAGCAAAAGCAGTTGTTGCAAGTTTGGTTGATAGGTTACGCTTTGTTAGGTCAGGTTAGTTTAAATTTGGTCACGACGTCTCCGACTTTTGTGCTATATACTGCTATTCGGTGGATTTCTGCGCTCTACTGTGCCTTAATATGCCCTGCTTGGCGCTGGGGATGCCAGAAATGGTGGCCTCGGCCTGCTAGGTTGAGCTAGGCTACGTATGGTTACGTTATGTTAGCTTTGGTTATGTTTGGTTATATTTGGTTTTCCAGGTATACACTGATGTTAGGTGGATTGCTACGCTCTACCGCGCTCTTGCATGTTCTGCTTGGCTCTTGGGAAGCCGGTAATAGTGGTCTCGGCACGTTAGGTTGACATAGGTTGCGTTTGGTTATGTTATGTTAGCTTTGGCTAGGTTTGGATGTCTTTGACTTTTCTGCTGCACTCTGCGATCCTACGGATTCCTGCAATCTACTCTCCTCTGATACGTGCTGCATTGCTCTGCGGAGGCCAAAAATAGTGATAGAGACACGTTTCGTTGGGCTTTGTTCAGTTTAGTAGTGTTGCGGTTAGTTAGATAAGGAGAGGTTACCTTCGACTTTCGTGCTACATACTGCTTTTCGGTGGATTCCTCCGCTCTATTGTGCTCTAATATGCACTGCTCTGTTCTGGGGTTGCCAGAAATTGTGGCTGCGGCATGTCAGGCTGAGTTAGGTTACGTTTGGTTAGTTCATGTTAGCATGGGTAAGGTTAGGACAGCTTTGGTTTTTCTGTTATACATAGTGATTCTATGGACTTCTGCATTGTATTGTGCGCTACAACACTCTGCTTGCATCTGCGGACGCGAGAAATAGTTGCCGCGGCAGGATAGGATGGGTTATGCTGCGTTCGGTCTAGCTAGGTTTGGTCAGGTTTGTTCGGGATAGCTTTGACTTTTGCGCTATACCATGATATTCGGTCGAATTCTGCGCCCTACTGCGTTCTAATACTCCGTTCTAAGACCTGGGAATGCCAGAAATTGTGGACGCGTGTCGCTAGATTGAGTTATGTAACGATTTGGTAGGCCAGGTTAGGGTAGGTTTGGACAGGATGGGTTTGACTTTTGCGTTACACATTGATATTCCTCGAATTCCTGCGCTCTACTGTGCACTAATACGTTCTGCTTGGCTCTGGGGAGGCCAGCAGTTGAGGTATCGGCAACTTAGGTTTAGATATCCTATGTTTGCTTAGGTTGGGTTTGGCCTGGTTAGGTCAGGATATCCTCAACTTCTGTGCTATACATTGCCATTTGCTGGCTTTCTGCGCTCTACTGCGCTCTACTATACCCTGCTCGAATCTGGGGAGCCAGCGGTAGTGTCTGCGGCACGTTATTTTGGGTTACTTTACATTCGGCTAAGATGCGGTTTGTTAGGTTAGGGGAAGATGGCTTCGACTTTAGTGCTATAGTCTGCTATTCGGTGGATTCCTGCGCTCTACGGGGCTCTAGTATGACCTGCACTACCAGTGTGTAGAACCACCGCTAGTGTATTCTGCTTGTCTCTGGAGAGGTCAGCAATAGTCGTCGCGGCATGCTAGTTTGAGTTAGTCTACGTTTGGCTATGTTTTGTTGGTTTTGGGTTTGGGTCGAGGGCAGATTTGACTTTTCTGATACGCATTGCCATTCTGTGGATTTCTGCGTTCAGCTCTCCGCTAATGTGTTCTGCTTGGCTCTGTGGAGCCAGCATTTGTGTTCGCGTCACTTTAGGCTGAGTTATGTTACGTTCTGTTATGTTACGTTAGGTTTAGGTTAGAAGAGAATAGCTTTGACTTTAAGGCTCCAGTCTTCTATTGGGTGGATCTCTGCGCCCAACTGTGCACTAGTATATTCATCCTGCCTCTGGGAAGGCCAGCAATACTGGTCTCGGCACATTATATTGAGTCGGGTTACACTCGGTTATGTCGAGTTAGGCAAACTTTGGACAGGATAGCTTTAACTTTTGTACTGTACAGTGCTGTTCGGTGGACTCCAACGCTCTACTGTGCTCTAGTATGTACTGCTTGGCACTGCGGAGGGCAGCAGTGGCGTTCTCTGCACGTTAGTTTGAGTTAGGCTATGTTCGGTAGTGCTCAGTTTGATTGTGCGAGGTTCGCGTAGCTTTGACTTCTCTGATATACACCTTTATTATATGGATCTCTGCGTTCTGCTCTCCACTAATGTGTTCTGCTTGGCTCCGTGGATGACAGCATTTGTGCTCGCGGCACGTTAGGCTCAGTTATGTCACGTTAGGTTATGCAACGATTGATTAGGCTAGGAGAGGATAGCTTTAACCTAAGTGATATATCTTGCTACTATGATGATTTCGGCGCCCTACTGTGCTCTATTATTTCAGCTCGGCTCTGGGTAGGCTACAAATAGTGGCCTCGGCACGTTATGTTGAGACGGGGTACGTTCGGTTAGCTAGGGTTAGACCCAGTTTGAACATGTTTGCTTTAGCTTTTGTGCTGTACACAGCTATTCGGTGGATTTCTGCGCTCTACTGTGCCCTGATAGGTAGTGCCAGACTCGGGGGGGG
>NW_016918214.1:40703-45273 GCF_001483705.2 Eufriesea mexicana
TAGGTCGAGATTGGCTATGTTTGGGTATGTAACGTTGGTTTGGGTTAGTTCCGAGAAGCTTTAACTTTTCTGAAATACACCGCGTTTCTATTGATCTCTGGATTCCGCTCTCCACTAATGTGTTCCGCTTGGCCCTAAGCAGGCCAGCATTTGTGATCGCGGCACGTTAGGCTGGGTTATGTTACGGTTGGTTATGTTAAGGTTGGTCATGTCAGGATTGGTTATGTTAGGAGAGGATGTCTTTGTGTTTAGTGTCACTGTCTGTTATTAGTTGGGTTTCTGCACCCTAATGTGCTGTACTATTTTCAGCTTGGCTTCGAGAAGGCCAGCAATAGAGGTTTCGGCACCATAGGCTGAACTATGTTATGTTTGATTATGTTACGGTTGGTTAGGTTAGGAGACGATAGCCTTGACTTTATGTCTATTGTCTGTTATTAGGTGGATTCCTGCGCCCTACAAAGCTCCAGTATTTTCGGCTTGGCCTTGGGAAGGCCAGCAATAATGGTCTCGACACGTAACGATGAGCCAGGTTACGTTCTGTTATGTTGGGTTAGGCTAGGTTTGGTTAGGATAGCTATAACTTTTGTGTTGTACACTGCTATTCGGTGGACATCTGCGCTCTACTGTGCTCCGGTATGTCCTGCTTGGACGCGGGGAGGTCAACAATAGCGGTCTCGGCAGTTTAGGCTTTGTTAGGTCATGTTTGGCTATGTCCTGTTTGGTAGGGGCAGGGTTGTGTAGCTTTGGCTTTTATGCTGTACACCGCGTTTCCATGGATTCCTGCGCTCTTCTCTCCACTAGTATGTTCTGCTTGGCTCTGCGGAGGGCCGCAGTAGTGGTCGCGGCTGGTTAGGTTGAGTTATCTTACGTTTGGTTATGCTAAGATTTATTAGGTTAGGAGGGGGTAGCCTTGACTTTAGTGTTATAGTCCGTTATTAGGTGGAATTCTGCGACCAACAGAGCTCTAATAATCTAAGCTTGGCTGTGGGAAGGCCAGAAACAGTGGTCTCGGTACGTCAGTTTCAGTTATGCTACGTTTGGATAGATCACGTTCGGTCAGGTTAGGAGAGGATAGCTTAGACCTTAGTGCTATTGTCTGCTGTTAGGTGCATTTCTGCGACCCACAGTGCTCTAGTATCTTAAGCTTCGCTCTAACAAGGTCAGCAATAGTGGTCTCTGCTCGCTATGTTGAGATATACTACGTTTGCTTATATTCTGCAGGTTCGGGTTTGGTTTCGGCAGATTTTACTTTTCCGATATAAACTGCGTTTCTATGGATTTCTGCGTGCAACTCTCCACTAATGTGTTCTGCTTGGCTCAGGGAGCCCAGCATTATTGGTTGCGTCACGCTAGGCTGAGGTAGGTTGCGTTTGGTTATGTTACGGTTGGTTAGGTTAGAGAGGGTAGCTATGGCTTTAGTGGTATAGTCTGCTATTAGTTGGATTTCTGAGTCCTGCACTGCTCTAGTGTTTTCAGCTTGGCTCTGCGAATGCGAGCAATAGTGGTCTCGGCACGTTATTTTGAGATAGGTAACGATCGGTTAGTTTGGCTTATGCCATATTTGGTAAGGACAGCTTTAACTTTTCTGCTGTACACAACTATGCTGTGGTCTCCTGCGCTCTACTGTGCTCCAGTACGCCCTGCTTGGCTGGGTGGTTGGGGGGGGGGGAGGGGCAGAAGCGGTTTCAGAACGTGATGTTGTGTTAGGCTACGTTTGCCTGTCCAAGGTTTGTTTGGGTAAGGTTCTTGTAGCTTCGACTTTTCTGGTATACACCGCAATTCTATGGATTTCTGCGTTCAACTGTCCACTAATGTATTTTGCTTGGCACTGGGGAGGCCCGTAATAGTTGTCGCGGCACGTTAGGTTGGGTTATGTTACACACAGTTATGTTATGGTTAGCTACGTTAGGAGAGGATAGCTTTTACATTAGTTATAGTCTGCTGCTAGGTGGATTCCAGCGCCGCACACAGCTCTGGAATTTTCAGCTTGGCTCCGGGAGGGCCACAAATAGCGTTCTCGGCACGTTGCGTTGTGTCAGGTTACGCTCGGTAAAGTAGGGTTAGGCTAAGTTTGGTTGCGGTAGCTACAACTTTTATGTTGCGCACTGCTATTCGGTGGATTTCTGCGCTCTACTTTCCTCTAGCATTCCCTGCTTGCCTCTGGAGAACGCAGCAATAGCGTTCTCGGCACGTTATGTTGAGATTGTCTACGTATGTCTATGTTCTGTTCGTTCGGGTTAGGTTTAGGTATCTTCGACTTTTCTGATACACACTACGATTCTATGGATTTCTGCGTTCTACTCTCCAATAATGTATTCTGCTTGGCTCTGGAGAGGCCAGCATTTGTGATCGCGGCACGCTAGGCGGCGATATACTACGGTAGGTTACTCCACGTTTGGCTATGTTAGGAGAGGATGGCTTCAACTTTAGTGCTATAGTCCGTTATTATTCTGATACCATCGACCTATAGCCCTCTAATGCTTCCAGCTTGGCCGTGAGAAGGCCAGCAGTAGTGGCCTAGGCAGGTTTGGTTGCGTTATGTTCCGTTTGGTTACGTTACCATTGGCTAGGTTAGGAGAGGATGTCTTTGACTTTTGTGCTGCACACTGCTTCTGGGACGATATCTGCGCACTGCATTGCTCAACTAGCATCTGCCTTTCTTTTGTTATAGACACTGCAATTCGGGGAATTTCTGGGCTGTACATTGCTCTACCATACTCTACTCGACTATCGGGAGGCCAGCAGTAATGGTCGCCGAAGTTAGATTGAGATATATTACGTTCCGTTAGGTTAGGCTACGTCGCGTTACGTTATGGATGGCTTTGACTTTTGTGCAACACACTGCTTTCCTATGGGCTTCTGCCCTCCTCTGCGCGCTAGCACAATTTGTTCGTCTCTGCGGACGGCAAGAATAGTACTCTCGGCACGTTGTATTGAGTTAAGTTACGTTTGGCTCGGCTGAATTTGGCTAGGTTTGGTTAGGATAGCTGTGACTTTTGAGCTATACGCTGTTATTCGGACGACTTCAGCGTTCCACATTGCTCTTCTATACTCTGCTTACCTCTCGTGAGTCCAGAAATGGCGGTCGTGGCGCGTCAAGATGTTTTACGTCATGTCTGCCTATGTCTCGTTTGGCTAGGTTAGTACAGGGAAGTTTTTACTTTTGCGCTAGACACTGCTATTCGGTGGGTTTCTGTGCTCTACTGTGCTTTAATATGCTCTGCTTGGCTCTGGGGAGGCTAGCAATAGTGGCGGCGGCATATTTTCGTGAGCCTGGTTATGTTTGGTAGTGTTACGAATCGTTAGGTTAGGATACGGTCCCTTTGACTTTTGCGCTACATAAAGCTTTTCGGTGGATTTTTCCGCTCTACTGTTTTCTAATATGCTCTGCTTTGCTATCGAGGGGCAATAACTGGTGTCCTCTACATGTTAGATTGAGATCACGTTGGTTTCAGTTATGCTACGTTTGATTATGTTAGGTTAGCTCAGGTTAGGTTATGGTATCTCTCACTTTCTTGCTGTGCGCCGCTTTTCGGACGATTCCTGCGTTCTACATAGCTCTGCTATACCCAGCTTAGCTCTCGTGAGGCCAGCAATGGCTTTAGTGGCTTGTAAGGTGGGGTTACGTGACGTCTGCTTGTGTTACGATTGGTTAGGTAAGGATAGGATAGCATTAACTTCTGTGCTATACACTGCCCTTCGGTCGATATATGCGCTCTGCATTGCTCTACTAGCATCTGCTTGTCTCTGGCGAGGCTGGCAATAACTGTCGTTGCACCTTCGGTTGTGTTAGGTTACGTTCGGTTAGGTTAGGTCAGGTTAAGTTTGGATGGGGTGACTTTGACTATTGTGCTATACACTGCAATTCGGTCGGTACCTGCGCTCGGCGCTGCTCTACTAGCTTCCACTTCTCCATGTGGCGGCAAGTAACAGTGGTCGTGGCAAGTTTGTTCGAGACAGGTTACGTTTGCTTAAGTAAGGTTTGGTTAGGTTTGGATAGGACAGATCTGACTTTCGCGCAATACACTGCTATTCGACGGATTTCTACGATTTACTGAGCTCTAATATGCTCTGCTTGGCGCTGGGGATACCAGCAGTAGCGTTCTCGGCACGTTATATTCAGATAGATAACGTGTGGTTGTGTTACGTTTTGCTATGTTTGGATAGGGTCTCTTCGACTATTGTGCTGTGTACTGCGTTTCTATGGACTCCTGCGCTCTACTCTCCTCTAATATGTTCTGCTTGGCTCTGAGGAGGGCAGCAATGGTGGTCTAGGCACGTTAGGTTGAGTTATGTTATGTTTGGTTGTATTACGCTTGTTTATGTTAAGCTCAGATAGCTATGACTTTTGTGCTTTACACTGCTATTCGGTGTCTCTCTGCGCTCTACTCTGTTCTAACATGTTTTTATTTGCTATCGGAGCTCAGTAATAGTGGTCCAGGCATGTTAGATTGTGTTTGGTTAAGTTTGGTTATATTACGTTTGGTTAGGCTAGGATGGGGTATCTTTGACTTTTGCTCTACACACTGCTATTTGGACGATTTCTACGGCCTACTGTGCTCTAGTAGTT
>NW_016918215.1:0-457 GCF_001483705.2 Eufriesea mexicana
TAGCCATTGCATTGCAATAGTATCTGACTGAAAAGTTCAATTCCATTAATATTTTCGACAAATATTGTGGCGAGCACGCTTTTCTGCGTAAATAACGTGGTAACATTCTACTGGATTGCGGTAGCCATTGCATTGCAATAGTATCTGACTGAAAAGTTCAATTTTATTGACATTTTCGACTAATATCTTGTTGAGCAAGCTTTTCTGCACAAATAAGGGGGGAGATTCCATTGGTTTGCTGCAGATATTGCATTGCATTAGATACTGCCAGGAAAACTCAATCTTATTAACATTTTCGTGTAATATTGCGGCGAGCAACCTTTCAGCGTAAATAAGGAGGAAATATTCCATTGGCTTGCTTTAGCCATTGCATTGCAGTAGAATCTGCCTGAATAGTTCAATTCTATTGACCTTCTCGATTAACGTCGCGGTGAGCAAACGAATCTGACTAAATTCG
>NW_016918216.1:0-7752 GCF_001483705.2 Eufriesea mexicana
ACGGAGATGATAGCTTTGTTCTTTGTGCTGAGTAGCGCTGTTCGGCGGATTTTTATGCCCTACATTGTTCTAATAGGTCCAGCTTGACTCTGGGAATGCCAGCAATTGTGACCTCGGCAGGTTATGTTTAGACATATAGCCTTTTGTTATGTTATGTTTGTTTGGGTTATGCTAGGATAGCTTTGCCTTACCTGGCGTAGACTGTTAATCGGTAGATTTCTGAGCTCTTCTGCGCTCTACTATACTCTGCACGACTTTGGGAAGGCCAGCAATGTTAGCCGATGCTCGTTAGGTTGAGATAGGATACGTTTGGTTATGTTCGTAGAGGGTAGCTGTAACTTTTGTGCTATACACAGCTATTCGGTGGATTTCTGCGCTCTACTCTGCTCCAGTATGTTCTGCTTGGCTCTGGGGAGGCCAGCAGTAGTTGCCCCGGCACGGTAGGTAGGGTTCCATTACGTATGGTTATGTTACGCTTGACTGCGTTTGGACATGATAGCTTTGACTTTTATGCTATTCACTGCTATCCTGTGTATTTATTCGATCCGCATTGCTCTATTATCCTCTGGTCGGCACTTGGGAGGCCAGCAATGGTAGTCCCGGCACGTTATGGTGAGTTATGCTATGTTTGGTTAGGTTAGCAGAGGGCAGGCTAGCTTAGGTCATCTTTTGCTTTTCTTCGCTACACTGCCTGGTCTACGGAATTCTGCGCGCTACCTTCGTCTAATATGTCTTGCATCGCGGCGGGGAGGCCTAAAATTGTGTCATGGGCACGTTAGATTTCGTTATGTTAGGTTTGGTGAAGTTAGGTTAGGTCAGGTTATGTTAAGATAGGGTAGGTTGGATTAGGTATGACTTTTTGCTTCAAACTTCAATGCGGCAGATATCTGCGCCCTACTGTGCTCTGCCTTATTCTGCCTGGTTCTAGAGATATCAGCTATGGTGATCTAGGCACGTTAGGTTGGCTTATGTTACTCTTGGTTATTACGTTTGGCATGGTGAGGATAGGATAGCCTTAACTTGCACGCTATGCACTGCTATTCGGCTTATCTCTGCACTCTGCATTGTTGTACTACACCCTGCTATTCACTGAGGGTGCCATGAATAGCAGTCGCGGCACGTTATGTAGACTTTGGTTACGTATGGGTCTTTTAAGACTGGTAATGCTATGAAAGGATAGCTATGGCTTTTGAGCTATGCACTACTATGCGGAGGATTTCAGCATACTTCTGTGCCCTAATATGTTCAGCTTGGATGCGGGAAAGCACGCAATAATTGCCTCGGCACGTTACGCAATGTTAGGCTACGTTTGGACATGTTAGGGTAGAAGGTCAAGATAGGCTGGGAAGCCGCTGGCTTTTGTGCATTAAACGGCAAAGCGCCTGGTTTCTGCGCTCTACTGTGCTATGGCATATTCTAATTGGCTCTGTGAAGGTCAGCTATACAGGGCTAGGCACGTTAGGTAGGGGTACTTTTCGTTTGGTTATGTTACGTTTGGTAAGGTTAGGAGAGGATACCATAGAGTTTTCTTCTATACACGGCTATTCGGTCGATTTCTGCGCTCTGCGTACCTGTAGTATGCTCTCCTTCGTTTCGGGATGTCAGCAACAGTGGTTTAGGACCGTCAGGTGGAGCTAGGTTACATTTGGTTATGTTATGTTTGGTTAGGTTAGGCTAGGACAGCTACCACCTTATGGTATACACAATTATTCGTCGGATTTCTGCTCTGTGCTGTGCTCTAGTATATTCTGCTTGCCTGTCGGGTAACTGGCGATAGTGCTCTCGGCAGGTTAGCTTGAGTTAGGCATCGTATGTTTCGGTTACGTTGGCATGGGTTAGGTTTGGATAATTTTGACTTTTCAGCTATACACAGCGATTCTATGGATTTCAGCGCACTACTCGCCCCTAATATGTTCTGCTATGTTCTGTGGAGGCCAGCAATAGTGCACGCGCCACGATAGGTTGAGCTGTGTTACGTATGGTTGTGTTACGATTGATTAGGTTAGAAGGGAATAGCTTCGACTTTTGTGCCATACACTACTGTGCTGTGCATTTCTGCGATCTTCCGTACCCTAATGTGTTCCGCTTGGATACGGAAAGACAAACAACAGAGGACTCGGCACGTTATGATTTGTTAAGCTAAGTTCCGGTAGGTAAGGTTAGGTATGGTTGGGTAACGGTGTCTTTGACTTTTGAGCTTTACGCTGCACTGCGGCGGTTTCCTGCCCTCTACATTGCACTAGTATGTTCCGCTGGTCGCTGCTGTAGCCAGGAATAGTGGTTTCGGCACATTACGTTGAGGTAGGATACGTTTGGCTATGTTACGCTAGCTTAGCTTATGTTTGGACAGCTTCGACTTTTCCGCCATACACTGCGATTCTATGCATCCTTGCGCTCTACGCTTCTCTAATATGATCTGACTGGCCCTCTGGAGGCCAGCAATACCGTTCGCGGCACGTTTGGTTGAGTTATGTTATGGTTGGCTAGGTTAGGTTAGGGTAGGTTTGGTCTGGACTTATTCGACCTTATGCCATTCACTGCAATGCGGTCGATTTCTACGCTCTACTGATGTCTAGTGTATTCTGCTTGGCTCTGTGGAGGCCAGAGGTAATAATCGCTACACGTTAGCTTGAGTTAGGTTACGTCTGGTTATGTTACGGTTTGTTAGGTTAGGCTTGATAGCTATGACCTCCTCTGGCATGTTCCGCTTGGCTCTTTGTAGGTCAGCGCCAGTGGTGTAGGGCGGTTAGGTGGAGTTATGTTACATTCGGTTAGGTTCGGTTTGTTTGGGGTAGGTTAGGATATCTTCGACCTCTGTTCTGTACACTGTAATGCGGAGGATTTCTGCGCCCTTCTCTGCTCTGATATGCTCTGCTTGGCTCTGAGGAGACCTGCAACTGTATTCTCGGCATGTTAGGTTGAGTTAGGCTACGTTTGGATGAACAAGGTTGGGTCATGTTTGGTTGTGATGGCTTCTACTCTTGTACTATACACTGCTGTTCGTTGGATTTCTGCTCTCTGCTGTGATCTAGAATATTCTACTTGTATCTGGGGAATCCAGGAATAGTGGTCTCCGCACGTTAGGTTAAGTTAGATTGCGTTCGGTTACGTAACGTTTGGTCAGGTTAGGAAATGGTAGCTGTGACTTTTGTGCTGTACGCCGCTGTTCGACGTATCTCTACGATCTACATTGCTCTACACTTCTCTGCTCGACCCTAGGGGCACCAGTAATTGTTGTCCCGGCACGTTAGTTCCATTTAGGCTACGTTTGGCTATGTTACGATCCGTTAGATTCGGAAAGGGTATCATTGACTTTGTGTCATATGCTACTATTCGGTGAACTTCTGCGCTATCCTGTGCTCTAGTATGATCCGCTTGGCTGTGGGGTGGCCAGCGATGGGGGTCTCGGCAATATAGGTGTAGTTAGGTTGCGTTAGGTTAGGCATAGGGTGGCATAGACTTTTCTGCTATACACGGCTATTCGGTCGATTTCTGCGCTGTACGATGCTACTACATGCTCTGCTTGCCTCTGGGATGTCAGCAATACTGGTGTAGTGCCGTTAGGTGAAGTTATGTTATGTTTGTTAATATTACGTTTGAAGAGGTTATGACAGGATATAGTTGCCTTCTATGCTATACACGGATATTCGGCGGATTTCTACGCTCTATATTGTTGTACAATGCACTGCTCTACCCTGCGGATGGCAGTAATAGTGGTCTCGGGACGTTAGGTTGAGATAGACTACGTTTGGCTGTGTTACCCTTGTTTAGTGTAGGGCATGATAACTTTGACTTTTGTGCTATAGATTGCTTTAGGGTGGACTTCTGCGCTGTACTGTGCTCTAATATGCTATTCTTGGCTATGGGGAAGCCAGCAGTAGTTGTCGTGCCGCGTTAGGTTCAGTTAGGTTACGTTTGGTTACGTTACGATTGGCTAGGTTAGGAGGTTCTAGCTTCGACTTTTGCGCTATACGCTGCGGTTTTGCGGATTTCTGCACTCTACTATGCTCTAACTCGTTCACCTTGTCTCTGGGTGGGCCTGCATTAGTGGTATCGGCATTTCACGTTGAGTTTGTCTGCGTTCGGTTAGGTTAGGTTAGGGCGGTTAGGTTCGGATATCATCGGCTTTTGTGCTTTACAATGCAATGCGGCGGCTTCAGCGCTCTACTGTGCGCTAGTATATTTTAGTAGTCTCTGCGGACGCCAGTAATAATCTCGGCACGATAGGTGGAGTTACGCTACTTTTGGTTAGGCTATGTTAGCTGGGTTAGGTTTGCATAGCTTTGATTTCCGTGGTATGCACTGCTATTCGTCGGACTTCTGCGCCCTGCTGTGCTCCGTTATGTTCCGCTTGGCACTGTGGAGGCCAGAAATACTGGTCGCTGCACGTTAGGTTGAGTCATGTTACGTTGAGTACGTCACGGTTAGTTAGGTAAGGAGAGGGCTGCTTCCATTCCTTTGCTACAAACTGCTATTCGTTGGATTCCTGCACCCTATTGTGAAGTCATGTGTTTAGCTTGTCTATGGGAAGGACAGCAATAGTGGTCTCGGCAGGTTATGTTGTTTTATGCTACGTTCGTTTGGGTTATGTTAGGCCTGCGTAAGATAGGGTATCTTCGCCTTTTGTGCTTTACACTGCAACGCCGCGGAATTCGGTGCTCTACTCTGCGCTTGTCTATCCTGCTTTGCCTTGTGGAGGTCAACACTCGTGGTCTAGGCACGTTATGTTGTATAACGTTGTGTTTGTTTATGTCACGTTTGGCTAGGACAGGATATGGTAACTTTGAGTTTTGAGCTATACACTGCTATTCGTTGGATTTCTGTGTTCTAGAGTGCCCTGCTATACTCTGCTCGACTCTGGGGCGGACAGCGATGGTGATCGTGTCACGATAGGTTCAGTTGTATTACGTTTGCTTAGGCTACGCTGAATCATTTTTGGTTATGATGGCTTTGACTTTTGTTCAATACACTGCTTTTCGTTGGATTTCTGCATTCTACTGCGCACTAATGTACTCTGACTGGCTTTGGCGAAGACAGCAATAGCGTCCTCGGCACGTTACATTGGGATAGGTTGCGTGCGGTTATGTTACGATCGGATGTGTAAGGATAGTGTAGCTTCAACTATTGTGCTTCAGACTGCTATTCGGGGTATTTCCGCTATCTCCTGTACTATAGAATATTCTGCTTGGCTTTGGGGAGGCCAGCAGTATTGGTCTCGGCATGCAAGTCTGAGGTATGTTCCGTTTGGTTAGGTTAAGGCATCATAGCTTAGACTTTTGCGTTGTACACTGCTATTCGGAGGCTTTCTGCGCTCTACAATCCTCTGCTATACCCTATTCGACTCCCGGGAGGCCAGCCATAGTGGTCGCGGCGCTTTGGGTAGGGTAGTTTACGCATGGTTAGTCCAGGTTCGGTTAGGTATGGTTGAGATAGCTTAGAGTTTTGTGCTCTGCATCACTATTAGGAGGTTTTCTGGGCTCTGCTCTCCTCCAGTTTGCTCTGTCTGACTCCGAGGATGAAAGCAATATTGATCGCGGCACGTCATTTCGGTTCATGTTACGTTCGGTCATGTTAAAATTTGCTTGGTTAGGAAAGGGGAGGCTTCAACTTTGTGCTTATACTCTACTGCTCGGCGGATTCCTGTACTTCGCTGTGCTCTAATATGTACTGCTTTGCTATGGGGCGGGCAGGAATAAAGGTGTAGGCTCGTTAGGTTGAGTTAGGTTCGTTTGGTTGTGTCACGTTTGGTTAGGTTAGGAGTGCATAACTATGTCTTTTGTGCTACACACTGCTATTCGTTGGATTTCTGCACTCTTGATTGATCTACCATACTCTGCTCTACTCTGCGGAGGCAAGCAATAGCGGCCGTGGCACGATAGGTTGAGTTAGGTTACGTTTGGTGAGGTTAGGACAGAATAGCTTTGACTTTCGTGCTGTACGCCGCTGTTCGGTGGATTTCTGCACTCTACTCTCCTCCAATACACTCTGCTTGGCTATGCAAATGCCGGCAATAGTGGTCTCGGCACGTTGGGTTGAGTTAGACTGTGTTCATTTGTGTTAGGTTATACTGGGTTAGGCTGGGATATCTATGTCCTTTGTGCTACACACTGCAATTCTGTGGTCTCCTGCGCCCTATTGTGCGCTATCACGCCCTGCTTGCCTGCGGGGACGCCAGAAATTAGTAGTCAGTGCACGTTGGATTGAGTTATGTTTCGTTTGGTTAGGTAAGGCAGGTCAGTGCACGTTGGGTTGAGTTATGTTCCGTTTGGTTAGGTAAGGCTTGGCTAGGTTTGGATGCGATAGCTTTGACTTCTGTCTATGCACTTCTATGCGTTGGACTTTTAAGCTCTTCTGCGCTCTAATATGATTTGTTTGGTTTTGGGGGGGGGCTATACTTGGTTAGGACAGCATCGACCTTCGTGCTATACCCTGTTATACGGTGTATTTCTGTGATTTGCTGTGCTCTACTACATTCTTCTTCGCTCTGAGTAGGCCACGAGCCTTGGTCGCGGCACGTTACTTTGCGACATTCTGCGTTTTGTTAGGTTAGGTTACGCATGGTTAGGTTAGGTCATCCTCGACATTTGGGCTGTACACTGCTGTTCCGCGAATTTCTGCGCTCTACATTGCTCTACTATACTCTGCTAGACCCTCCGAAGCGAGCAGTAGCGGCCGCGGCACGTTAGGTTGGGTTAAGTCACTTTTTGTTAAGTTTGGTTAGGTTACGTTTGGTCAGGAAGGCTTTGACTTTCATGCTATACCCTATTATTCGGTGGATTCCTGTGATCTACTGTGCTCAACTACACTCTGCTAGGCTATTGGGAGGCCAGGAGCAGCGGCCGCGGCACGTTATGTTGGGTGATGCTACGTATGGTTAGGCTATGTTTGGTCAGTGTACCTTCGACTTTTGTGCTATTCACTACAATGCGGTGGATTTCTGCGCACTCCTGTGCTCTAGTACATTCCGCTTGTATTTGTGGGGGACAGCAATAGTGGTCTCGTCATGTGAGGTAGTGTTGGGTTAGGTTTGGACGTGCTACATTTGGCGAGGTTAGGTTAGGTTAGTTTACACACTTGTGCCGTATACACTGCTATCCTCGGGTGACTGCGCTCCACTGTGCTCTAGTGTTTTCTGTTTGGTTGCGGCGAGGCCAGGAATAGAGGTCTCGACACGTAAAGTTAGTTATGTTACGTTAGGTTATGTTAGATTATGTCAAGCCCGGCCTGGCAATGTTTGTCTTTCATGCTGTACACTGCTATACGGTGGATATCTGCTTTCTACATTACTGTATTATACTCTTCTCGAATCTGTGGTGGGGAGTAATAGCGGCCGTCACACGTTAGGTTGAGTCATGTTACGATTGGTTAGGTTAGGTTAGGCTAGTTTGGTTAGGATGGCATGGACCTTCGCGCTTTACACTGTTATTCGGTGAATTTCTGTGGTCGACTGTGCTCTACCACATTCTGCTTGGCTCTGGTCATGCAAGGCGCTGTGGTCGCAGCTCGTTTCTTTGAGCTGTGCTACGGTTGTTTGTGGTAGGTTAGGTCAGGTTAGGTTAATATATATTCAACTTTTGTGCCTTTCACTGCAATGAGGTGGCTTTCTGCGCACTACTGTGCATTAGTACACTCTGCTCGTCTGTGTGCAGGCCAGCAGTAGTGGTGTCGCCATGTTAGGTTGTGTTATGCTTCGTTCGGTTGTGTTAAGTTTGGATAGGTTGGAATAGGCTACATTGACCTCTGTGCTCTTCA
>NW_016918217.1:0-1412 GCF_001483705.2 Eufriesea mexicana
ATTCCATCCACCCGCACGTCCATCCATCCATACATCCGTCAATCCATACATCCATACATATATTCGTCCATCCATTCATACACTCATACATCCATCCTTACATACATCCATACCTCAATCCATCCATACATACATTCTTCCGTACATCCATACATCCGTACATGTGTTCATCCATACCTCAACCCATCCATACGTCCATCCATCCATACGGCCATCAATCCATACATTCATCCATCCATACACCCATCCCTCCATACATCCACCCTGCCATACAACCACCCACCCATACATCCATCGATACGTACATCTATCCGCCCATACATCCATCCATCCATACATAAATACATCCACACAGCCATACATCCATAAATCCTTCCATTCGTACGTCTGTCATTCGATACATCCATCCATCCATACAACCATACATACATCCATACATTCATCCATACAAGCATCCTTACATTCATCCATTCTACCGTCACTTCACCCATTCATTCGTCCAACCACACATCCATTCGTCCATTCCTACGTACATCCATATATACTTACATACATACATACATGCATACATACCTCCGTACATCCATTACGCAAATACAGCCACACATACATACATCCATACATACAAACGTCCATACATTAATACATTCAGCCATCCATACTTCCATCCATCCATACATCCATCCATCCTCACATCCACACATCCATACGTCCACAAATCCATCCATCCATGCACTCTTCCATCCATACGGACATCCATACATACGTCCATACACACATCCATACATCCATGCATACACCCATACAATCATCCATACATGCATCCATAGATACATCCGTTAATGCATCCATACATACATCCATGCATACATCTATACATATATCCACCCATCCACCCACCCATAAATCCATCCAACCATACATCCATCCATCCATACATACATTCATACATACATTCCCACATCCTTGCTTCCATAAATGCATCCATTCGTACGTCCATCATTCGATACATCCATCCACCCATGCATCCATACATGCAGACAGCCATACATCCATACATTCGCACTTCCGTCCATCCGTCCATCCATACCGTAATCCATCCATACATCCATCAATCCAAACAACCATTCATCCACACATACATCCATCCATACATCCATCTTTCCATACATCCATCCATCCATACATCCAACCATCCACACATCCAACGTACCATACATCCATCCATCCATACTAGCACCCATCCATACATCCATTGATCGCTACATCTATCCATCCACACATCCATCCATCCATACATTCATACATCCACACACCCATAAAGCGATCCATCCATACATGCATACAACCATACATACATCCATACATATATCCATACATACATCCGTCCATCCATACATCCATCCACTCAT
>NW_016918217.1:7035-9968 GCF_001483705.2 Eufriesea mexicana
CCATACTAGCACCCATCCATACATCCATTGATCCCTACATCTATCCATCCATACATCCATCTATCCATACATTCATACATCCACACACCCATAAAGCCATCCATCCATACATGCATACAACCATACATACATCCATACATACATCCGTCCATCCATACATCCATCCACTCATAAATCCATACATCCATAAATACATACGTATAAACATCCATACATCCATACATCCGTACATACATACATTCGCACATCCATACGTCCATACATCCATACATCCATACTAGCACCCATCCATACATCCATCCATCCATACGGCCTTCAATCCATACATTCATCCATCCATACACCAATTCTTCCATACATCCATCCCGCCATACAATCACCCATCCATTCATCCATCGATCCAAACATCTATCCACCCATACATCCATCCATCCATACATCCATACACCCACACATCCATACATACATATATCCGTCCATTCGTACGTCTATCATTCGACACATCCATCCATCCATACATCCATACATCCATAGATACATACATCCATACATACATACATCCATACATACATACATCTATACAACCATAGATTCATGCATCCATACACCTGTACATCAATACATCCATCCATCCACATGTCCTGCCATCAACATATACAACCACCCACACATACATCCATCCACACACACATACATCCATAAATCCATACGTCCATACATATATACATCCATACATATATACATCCATCCTTTCATACATCCATACATCCATCCATACATACATCCACACCTTAATCCATTCATACATACATTCTTCCGAACATCCATTCATCCGTACATCCGACCATCCATACCTCCATCCATCCATACGTACATCCATCCATACGGCCATCAATCCATACTTACATCCATCCATACAACCATCCTTCCATACATCCATCCATCCATACAACAACCCATCCATACATCGACCGATCCATACATCCATCCATCCATACATCCATTCATACATACATTCTACATCCACACATCCATACATACATAAGTCCATACATCCATAGCTCCGTACATCCATACATCCATCAATCCATACATCCATACATATATACATCCGACCATTCATACATACATACATCCATCCATACATACATCCATGCATCCATTCGTCTACCCATCCATACATACGTTCGTCCATACATCCATCCACCCATCCAACCATCCACCCATGCTTCAACAGAGACATCAGTACATACATCCTTCAATACACCAATGCATTCTTCCAAACATACATCCACAGATACATACCTACATACATCCATACATACATCCATGCATATATCCATTCAAACATCCATACATATATCCATGCATACATCCATGCATACATCCATACATACATCCATACATACATCCAACGATACATTCATCCACTGGTACACCCAGCCATCCATACATCCATACAGATATACATCCATACATCCACCCATTCACACATCCAAACATTCATGCATCCACACATGCAAAAGTCCATCCATCCGCACCTCCATCCAGCCATACATCCGTCAATCCATACATCCATACAGATATACATCCATACATCCGTACAAGTGTTCATCCATACCTCAAACCATCCATACATCCATCCATCCATACATCCCTTCTTCCGTACATCCATACCTCAATCCATCCATACATCCCTTCTTCCGTACATCCATACCTCAATCCATCCATACATCCCTTCTTCCGTACATCCATACCTCAATCCATCCATACATCCCTTCTTCCGTACATCCATACCTCAATCCATCCATACATCCCTTCTTCCGTACATCCATACATCCATACAGATATACATCCATACATATATACACCCATCCATTCATACATCCATACATTCATGCATCCACACATGCAAAAGTCCATCCATCCGCACCTCCATCCAGCCATACATCCGTCAATCCATACATCCATACGTATATATATATCCATCCATTCATACACTCATACATCCATCCTTACATACATCCATACCTCAATCCATCCATACATCCCTTCTTCCGTACATCCATACATCCGTACAAGTGTTCATCCATACCTCAAACCTTCCATACATCCATCCATCCATACGGCCATCAATCCATACATTCATCCATCCATACACCCGTCCTTCCATACATCCACCCGGCCATACAACCACCCATCCATACATCCATCGATACATACATCTATCCGCCCATACATCCATCCATCCATACATACATACATCCACACAGCCATACATCTATAAATCCTTCAATTCGTACGTCTGTCATTAGATACATCCATCCATTCATACAACCATACATACATCCATATATTCATCCATACAAGCATCCATACATGCATCCATTCTACCGACCATTCACCCATTCATTCGTCTACCCACACATCCATACATCCATTCCTCCGTCCATCCATATATACTTACATTCATACATACATGCATACACACCTCCGTACATCCATAACGCAAATACAGCCATACATACATACATCCGTACATACAAACGTCCATATATTTATACATCCAGCCATCCATACATCCATCCATCCATACATCCATCCGTCCATACATCCATCTTTCCATACTCCAATCCTTCAATGCATACACCCATCCATACATCCACCCATCCATACATCCATCCAACGGTACATCCATCCATCCATACAAGCACCCATCCGTACACCCATCGATCCATACATCTATCCACCCATACATCCATCCATCCATACACCCATACACCTACACATCCATACCTCCATATATCCGTCCATTCGTACGTCTATCATTCGACACGTCCATCCATCCATACATCCATACATACATACATTCATACAACCATACATTCATGCATCCAAACACCTGTACATCAATACATCCATCCTTCCATATA
>NW_016918218.1:0-767 GCF_001483705.2 Eufriesea mexicana
GCAGAACATAGTAGAGAAATGTAGAGGACACAAGTCCACCGAAAAGCTGTGTACTTTGCAAAGGTCGAGGATATGCTAACATATCCTGGCCTGACCTAACATAGGCAAACGTAGCCTAATTGAACGTAAGGACCCGACCACTGCTGCTGGAACCCCGGAGCCAAGCAGAATATAGCACAGTATATTCAATAATATTGCAGAATAGCAGTGTATAGCACGAAAGTCAAAGAAATGCTAGCCAAGCCTTACCCTAACATAACACAACGAAACGTAACATAGCCCAAAGTAGCGTGCCGAGACCACTATTACTGGTCACGCCATAGCCAGGCAGAAAATGTTAGAACGTTGTAGAGCCCAGACGTCGGAGTATAGCAGCTTAAGGGACAGAGGCCGTACTATACTACCCTAACCTCACCAAACGTAGCATAACCTATCGTGGCATAGCTCAACCTGACGTGCAGCGAACACTACTGCTGGCCACGCCACATCCAAGCAGAAAATATTGGAACTCAGTAGAGCGCAAGTATCCGCGGATGGCAGTGTATGGTACAAAAGTCTGTACTATCCTATTCTAACCCCACTAAACGTTATAAAACCAAACGTAGCGTAGCTCCACCTGCCCTGCCGAAACCACCATTTCTGTCCCTCCCAGCGCCAAATAGAATGCACTACAGCACAGCAGACCGCAGAAGCCCACCGTATTGCAATGTAGTGCACAACGGCCGTAGATATCCTGACCTCGCCTTCCTAACCGAACGTGACGAAAC
>NW_016918219.1:0-232 GCF_001483705.2 Eufriesea mexicana
GTCAGGTCAGGTCATATCAGTCCGGTCAGGTCAGGTTGGGTCAGGTCAGGTCAGGTCAGGTCATTACAGGTCATGTCGGGTCAGGTCACGTCAGGAGAGGTCAGGTCAGGCCAGGCCAGGCCGGGCAAGGTCATATATGGTCAGGTCATGTCAGGTCAGGTCAGCCCAGATCATGTCAGGTCAGGTCAGGTCAGAAGATGTCAGGTCAGGTCATTTCAGGTCAGGACAGGTC
>NW_016918219.1:327-573 GCF_001483705.2 Eufriesea mexicana
GTCAGGTCATGTCAGATCAGGTCAGGTCAGGTCGGGTCAGTTCAGGTCAGGCCAGGCCAGATCAGGTCTGGTCAGGTCAGGTCAGTTCAGGTCAGTTCACTTCGGATCAGATCATGTAATGTCAGGACAGGTCATGACAGGTGAGGCCAGGCATGGTCGGGGCTGGTCATCCCAGGTCAGGTTAGGTCAGGTTAGGTCAAGTCTGGTCAGGTCAGGTCAGGTCTGCTCAGGTCTTGTCAGGTCAGG
>NW_016918220.1:0-981 GCF_001483705.2 Eufriesea mexicana
CTGCGCTTCACTGTGCTCTTGTATATTCTGCTTGGCTCTGGGGATGCCAGCAATAGCGTCCTCGGCACGTTAGGTTGAGTTATGTTACGTTCTGTTATGTTACGTGTGGATAGGTTAGGAGAGGATAGCTTTGACTTTATAGCCATAGTCTTCTATTAGGTGCATTTGTGCGCCATATAGCGCTTTCATGTTCTCATTTTGGCTATGGGGAAGCCAGCAATAGTGGTCGCGGCGCGTTCGGTTGAGTTAGGTTTCGTTTGGTTATGTTACGTTTGGTTAGGTTAGGAAATGATAGGTACGACTTTAGTGCTACAATCTGCTATTAGGTGGATATCCGCTCCCTAGAGTGCTTTAATATTTTCAGCCTGGCTGTCGGAGGGCCAGCAATAGTAGTCTCGGCACGTTATGTGTTGTCAGGTTGCGTCCGGTTGGGTCGGGTTCGGCAATGTTTGGCCAGGATGGCTTTAACTTCTGTGCTGTATGCTACTATTCGGTACGTTTCTGCGATCTGCAGTGCACTAGTATGTCCTGCTTGAATCTGCGGAGGGCAGCAGTAGTGGTTGCGGTACGATGAGTGTAGATAGGTTATGTTTCGTCATGGTACGATTGGTTGTGTTTGGAGAGGATAGCTACGGCCTTAGTGCTGTAGTCTGCTGTAAGGTGCATTTCTGCGCCATACAGTGATATAATGCTGCCAGCTTGGCTCTGTGAATGCCAGCAATAGTGGCCTATGCACGTAACATTGTATCAGGCTACGGTCGGTGATGTTGGGTCAGGCTAAGTTTTGTGAATTTAGCTTTATCCTTTGTGCTGCACACTGCTACTCGGCCGATTTCTGCCCTCTACTGTGCCCTAGTATGTCATGCTTGACTATGGGAAGTTCAGCGGTGGCGGGCTCGGCACGATAGGGTGAATTAGGCTATGTTTGATGGTTCTCTGTTGGTCTGAGAATGGCTTGGCTCTCTCCGACATTTCCGAAGT
>NW_016918221.1:0-1479 GCF_001483705.2 Eufriesea mexicana
ATTTCTGCGCTCGACTGCGCTCTACTACATTCTGCTTGGCCCTGGGATGGCCAGAAGTAGTGGCCACGTTGTCGTAGGCTTCGTTTGGTTATGCTAAGTTAGCTTTGGTTATGTATGGATCCATATGACTTTTGTATTATACACTGTGTTTCTATGTACTTCCGCGCCCTACTGTCCTCTGGTAAGTTCTGCTCTACTCTGTGGAGGCCAGCAATAGCGGTCGCGGTACGGTAGGTTGAGTTATGTTAAATTTGGCTAGGTTAATGTATGCTACGTCGACTTTTGTGCTTTTCACTGCTATTCGGTGCATTGCTGCTTTCTAGTGTGCCCTTATATGCTTTGATTGTCTCTGCAGAGGCCAGCCATATGGTCTTCGTCACGTTATATTGAGCTATACTACGTCTGTATGGGTTAAGTTAGGTCAATTTGGGTAAGGATATGATTGATTGCTATACAGTGCTATGCGGCGAATTTCTGCGCTCTAGTGTCCTGTAGTATGGTCTGCTTGCCCTGTGGCGGCCAGTGATTGTGGTCTCGGCGCGTTAGATTGAGCTACGCTTCCTTCGGTTATGTTACGTGTGGATAGGTTAGGATAGGACAATCTAGCCTTTTGTGCTATACACTACTATCCGCGCATTTCTTCAATCTACTGCCTTCTAACGTTTTCTGCTTAGCCCTGGGAATGCCAGCAATATTGGGCTCGGCACGTTAGGTTGTGTGATGTTACGATAGGTTAGTCTATGTTCGGCTAAGTTCAATAGGAATAGCTTTGTCCTTCGTGCTACATACAGCCATTCGGCGGATTTCTGCGCACTAGTGTTCTCTAGTATGTTCTGCTTGGCTCTGTAGTGACCAGCAATACCTGTCTCGTAATGTCAGGTATAGTTACGTTACGCTTTGGTGTGTTAAGCTTGTCGAGGTTAGGATAGGACACTTTGAGTTTTGTGCTGTACACTACTATTCGGTGTATTTCCGCGCTATAAATTGCTCTACTGTACAACACTCGACTCTGGGGAGCGAGCAGTGGTGGTCGTGGCACGTTAGTTTGAGTTAGGTTACGTTTGGTTTGGTTAGATTTGGTTTATTTTCGTGAGGATAGCTTTGACTTTCGTACTATACACTATTATGTGGTGGATTCCTGTGTCCTACTGTGCTCTACTATATGGTGCTCGCTTTGGGGTGCCTGCAGCAGTGGTCACGGCAAGATGCGATGCGCTGTGCTACGTTCCGTTATGTCAGTCTGTGTCACGTTATGATAGGTTGCCTTCGACTTTTGCGCTATTCACTGCAATGGGGTGACATTCTGCGCTCGACTGTGCTCTAGTACATTCTGCTTCCCTCTATGGAGGCCAGCAATAGTTGTCTTGTCAGGCCAGCTTGTGTTATATTCCGTTCGGCTAGGGTAGGGCAGGCCACTTCTTCTTCTTTTGTAACTTTCACTGTTATTCGGCGGATTTCTGTGCTCTTCTCTAATAAGCT
>NW_016918222.1:0-2051 GCF_001483705.2 Eufriesea mexicana
TTTATGGATGTATGGGTGTGTGGATGTATGGATGTATGGATGTATGGATGTATGAATGTACGGATGGATGGATGTATGAATGTACGGATGTATGTATGGATGGATGTTTGAATGTATGGATGTATTTGAGTTGTGTATTTATGTATGTATGTTTGTACGAATGTATGGATGTACGGATGCATGGATGTATGGATGTATGGGTGGATGAATGGATGTGCGGATGGTAGGTAGAACGCATGTATGTATGGATGAGTGTATAGGTGTATGTATGGATCTATGGATGTATGTATGGATTTATGTATGGATGGATGAGTGTATGGGTGGATGGATTTATGGATGAATGGGTATTCGGGTGTATGGATGTATGGATGTATGGATGTATGAATGTACGGATGGATGGATGTATGAATGTACGTATGTATGTATGGGTGGATGTTTGAATGTATGGATGTATTTGAGCTATATATGTATGTATGTATGGTTGTACGAATGTATGGATGTACGGATGCATGGATGTATGAATGTATCGGTGGATGAATGGATGTGTCGATGGTAGGTAGAACGGAGGTATCTATGGATGATTGTATGGGTAAGTGTATGGATGTATGCATGGATGTATGTTTGTATGAATGGATGTATGTATGGGTGAATGTGTGGGTGTATGTATGGATGTATATATTGATGTATGTATGGATGGAATGCTGGATTAATGGATTGGTGGATGGATGTATGGATGGATATATGTATGGAACGATGGATGTATGGATGGGTGCTTGTATGGATGGATGGATGTATGGATCGATGGATGTATGGATGGGTGGATGTATGGGTGTATGGACGTGTGGATGCATGGATGTATACATGGATGGGTGTATGAGTGGATAGATTTATGGATCGATGGATGCATGGATGGGTTGGTGGATGGATGTATGGTAGGATGGATGGATGTATGTATGTATGGATGGATGGCTGTATGGATGGATGGATGTATGGATGGTTTGAGGTATGGGTGGACGGCCGTACTTAGGTATGGATGTATGTATGGATGTTTGTAAGGGTGTTTGTATGCATGTATGGATGGATGTATGAATGGGAGTATGTATGGATGTATGTATTGATGTATGTATGGATGCATGGATGGATGGATGAACGGACATGTGTATGGATGTATGGATGCCTGTATGGAAGGCCGAATGAATGGATGAATGTATGGGTGTATGTATGGATGTATGCATTGATGTATGTATGGATGTAATGATGGATTGATGGATTGGTGGATGGATGTATGGATCGATATATGTATTGGAGCGATGGATGTATGGATGGATGGGTGTATGGAAGGACGGACGTATTGATGGAAGTATGTATGGATGGATGTATGTATGGATGGTTGTCTGTATCGATTGATGGATGTATGTATGGATGGTTGTCTGTATCGATTGATGGATGTATGGATGGATAGAGGTATGGATGGACTGATCTACGGATGTATGGATGTATGGATATATATATGTATGGATGTATGGATGGATGGATGTGTGGTTAGTTGGATTTATAGATGGGTGGTTGGATGGATGGATTTATGGATTCGTTAATGGAAGGGCGAATGTACGGTTGTATGTGTAGGTGGATCTGTGGATATATGTATGGATGTATGTACGGATGTATCTGTGCATGTATGTATGGATGAGTGTATGGGTGCATGTATGTATACATGGATGTATGTATGGATGCATGTATGGGTGGATGAGTGTATGGGTCGATGGATTTATGGATGTATGGGTGTGTGGATGTATGGATGTATGGGTGTATGGATGTATGAATGTTCGGATGGATGGATGTATGAATGTACGGATGTATGTATGGATGGATGTTTGAATGTATGGATGTATTTGAGTTGTGCATGTATGTATGTATGATTGTACGAATGTATGGATGTACGGATACATGGATGCATGCATGTATGGGTGGGCGAATGGATGTGTGGATGGTAGGTAGAACGGATGGATGTATGGATGATTGTATGGATAAATGAATGGATGTATGCATGG
>NW_016918223.1:0-3686 GCF_001483705.2 Eufriesea mexicana
CTGTACTGTGCTCTAGTATATTCTGCTTGGCTCTTGGGAGGCCGGAAATAGAGGTCTCGGCTCATTGGGTTCAGATAGGACACGTTTGGTTAGGTTATGGTAGCAATGGTAGTGTTTTGATGTCTTCAACTTTCCTGCTATGCAACGCCATTCGGTGGATTTCTGCACTCTAATCTTCTCTAAAGTGCTCTGA
This sequence comes from Eufriesea mexicana, assembly GCF_001483705.2. Lineage (NCBI taxonomy): Eukaryota > Metazoa > Arthropoda > Insecta > Hymenoptera > Apidae > Eufriesea > Eufriesea mexicana. Next base: position 194 of record NW_016918223.1, read on the forward strand.
TTGGCGCCGTGGGGGCCAGTAATAGCGGTCGCGGCACGTGACGTTGAGTTTGCTTTGTAAGTTTGGGATACGTTATTATGGGTTATGTTTGTGTATCTTCGACTTTTCTGCTGTAATCTTCGATTTTATTGATTTCTACGCTCTACTCTCCTCTAATATGTATAGCCTGTCTCTGTGGAGGATAGCAATAGTGGTGGGGGTACGTTAGGTAGAGCTTGGTTACGTTTGGTAATGCAACGATTAGCTAGGTTAAGAAAGGATGGATGTGACTTTTGCGCTATACACAGCTATTCGACGAATTTCTTCTCTCCACTGTGCTCTACTATGCTCTGCTTGGCTCTGGGAAGAACAGCGATAGTGTTCTCGGCGCGTTAGTTTAAGTTATGTTGCGCTTGGTTATATTACGTTTGGATGGGTTAGGAAAGGATATCTTTGACTTTCGTACTCTACACTGCTATTCGGCGGATTTCTACGCACTACTGCTCTCTAATGTGCTATGCTTGCCTTTGGAAGGGACAGCAATAGCGGTTTAGGCAAGTTACTTTGTGATAGGTTACGTACGGTCAAGATACGTTTCGTTATGTTAGAAAGGGAGATCTTTAACTTTTGCGCTATACACTGCTATTCGGTGGACTTCTGCGCACGGCTGTGGTCTAGTATGTTCTGCTTCTCTTTGAGGAAGTCAGCAATAGCGGTCGCGGCACGTAAGGTTTAGTTATTCCACGTTTGGTTATGTTAGGCTAGGCCAGGTTAGGATAGGATGTCTTTGAATTTTTTGATACACACTGCTATGCGTAGGCCATCTGCGACCTACTTTGCTCTAGTAAATTCTGCTTTGCTCTGGGGATGCCAGCAATAGCGGAATTGGCACGCTTGGTGGCGATACGTTACGTTTGGTTCGGTTTGGGTAGGTCAGGTTAGGTTAGGATTTCTTTAAATTTTGTGCTATACACTGCTGCTGGGCGGCTATCTGCGATCTACCGTGCTCTAGTGTATTCTGCTTGACTCTGTGGAGGACAGCAGTAGTGGTCCCGGCATGTTAGGATAAGTTATGTTGCATTCGATTATACTACGTCTCGGTATGGTAGGATAGGATAGCTTTCACTTTTGTGCTATGCGCTACACTTCGGCGGATTTCTACGCTATACTGTGCTCTAGCATACTCTGCTTGGCTCTCGGGAAGCCAGCAATACTAGTCGCGGCACGTTAGGTTTAGTACGTTTGGTTAGGTTAGGTTAGGTAGTGTTAGGTTAGAACACCTTTGCCTTTCGTGATATACGCTGCTATTTGGTGGCCTTCTGCGCTCTACTGCACCCTACTATACTCTGCAGGGCTCTGGCGAGGCCAACATTAGCGTCTATGGTCCGATAGGTTGCGACAGGATACGTCTAGTAATGGTATGGTAGGCTGGATTAGGTTATTGTAGCTTTGACGTTTGCTCTACACACCGCTATTTGGTGCCTTGCTGCGCTCTACTGTGCTCTAGTATAATCTGCTCGATTCTAGCGAAGCCGGAATTTGTGGCCATGGCTCGATAGGTTACGTTAGGGTACGCCTAATTATTTTACGGTTTGTTAGATTAGGATAGGGTAGCTTTGGCTTTCATGCTATAAGCCGCTATTTGTTAGACTTCAGCGATCAACATTCCTCTAAGATGACCCGCTTGTCTCTGGGTAGGCCAGCAATATTTTTCTCGGCACGTTATGCTTAGCTATGCCACGCTTGGCTTGGCTAGGTTTGGACAGGTTAGGATGAGATCCCTTTGACCTTTAGGACGAACACTGCAATGCGGTGGCTTGCTGCGTTCTACTGTGCTGTACCATACTCTATTCGGCTCTGGAGAAGACAGCGTTAGTGGCCATTGTTCGATAGATTCCGTTAGGGTACGTCTAGTAATGTCAGGGTTGGTTAGGCTAGGAGAGGGTATCTTTGACTTTTGTGCTATACACCACTATTCGCAGGAATTCTACACTCTACATTGCTCTTCTGCACTCTGCTCGGCTGTGGAGACTCCAGTAATGGTGCCCTCCGCACGTTTGTTTCAGATAGCCTACGTTTGGTTAGGCTATGCTCGTTTGGGTTATGTCTGGGTTGCTTTGACTTTCGTGGTATATACTGATGTACGACGGATTTCTGTGCTCTACTATGCTGTGGTATGTTTTGCTTAGTTCTGTGGAGGCCAGCAACAATGGTCTCGACACGTTAAGTTAAGCTAGGTTGCGTTTGGTTATACTACGCTTGGAATGAGTAGGATATGGTAGAATTGTCTTTTGTGCCATACGCGGTTGTACGGTGGGCTTCTGCGCTCTACGTTGCTCCGCTACAATCTGCTCGACTCTGGGGATGCCAGTAATAGTGCTTTCGGCACGTTAGGTTGAGGTATATTACGCTCGGTTAGGCTAGGATGGGCTGGATTGGTCTTGGTTTGCTTTGAATTTCGTGGAAAGGGCAGTTTTCGGTGTAGTTCTGCGCTCTAAAATGATCTACAATGCACTGCTCGTCTCCCGGGAGGCAAGCAATGGTGGTCGCGGCACGTTAGGTTGTGCTAGGATATGTTCGGTTGTGTTAGGTTACGCTGCGTTAGGTTACTGTAGCATTGACTTTCGTGTTATGAACTGTTGCTAGGTGGAATTCTGCAATCTGCTGTGCTCTACTATACTCTGCTCCTATCTGGGGAGCCCAGAAATAGTGGCAGCTGCGCGTTACTTTGAGCTATGTTACGTTCGCTTTTTTTAAAGATTTGTTAGGTTAGGAAAAATTTGGTTTGAACTTTTGTGTTATACACTGCTATTCGGTGCATTTCTGCGCTCCACTGTGCTCTAGTGTGTCCTGTTTTGCTCTGGGGAGACCAGCAATGGCGGTCTCGGCACGTTAGGCTAAGTTAGGCTGCGTTTGGTTGTACTACGTTTTGATATGGGAGTATACGAGAGCTTTGATTTTTGTGTTATGCACTGCTCTTCGGCGTATTTCTGCTCTCTACACTTCTCTAGTATGCTCTGCTTGGCGTTGTCGAGGCAAGCAACAATGGTCGCGGCACATTTGCTTGTGACATGTTACGTCTGGTTAGGTCAGGTTTGGTTGGGTTAGGTTAGGATAGCTTTGACATACGTGCTCAAGGCTGATGTCCTATGGACTTCTGTGCTCCACTGTGCTCTCTCACAATCTGCTTGTCTCTGGGAAGCCAGCATTAATGGTCATGGTTCGACAGGTTGCGTCATGGTGCGCCTACCAATGTTACGATCGGTTAGGCTAGGATAGGGTAGCTTTGACTCTTGTTCCATACTCTGCTTCGGAGGATTTCTGCTCTCTGCATTCCTCTTCTGTACTCTGGGTTACTCCGGAGAGTCCAGTAATAGTTTTCTCGGCACGGTAGGTTGAGTTAGGCGACGTTCGTTGAAGTTACGTTTGTCTTGTTTAGGCTTGGATTGCACTGCCGTTCGTGGTGTGACCAGCTTTTGGTGGATTTCTGCGCTCTTATGTGCTCTAGTACGTT
>NW_016918223.1:4055-32777 GCF_001483705.2 Eufriesea mexicana
TGTCTCGGCACGTTATGTTGAGTTAGATTACGTTTGGTTATGTCACGTTTGGTTACGTTAGGACTGGACGGCTCTAACTTTTATGCTATACACTTGTAATTCTGTGTATTTCTGCGCTCTAGATTGCTCTAATGTTCTCTGCTTGTTTCTGTGGAGGCCAGCAATAGTAGTCTCGGCGCGTTACGTTGAGTTATGCTAAGTTTGGTTAATGTAGCTTAGCGCAGGATAGATTAGGGTATCATTGACCTTTGTGATATGCACTGCCAGTCTATCGAATTCGGCGCGCTGCTCTCCTCTAATATGTTCTGCTTGGCAATGGGGAGGCCAGCAATGGAGGTCTAGGGGCGGTAGTCTGTGTTATCTCACGTTTGGTTGTGTTAGGTTTGGTCAGGTTAGGCTAGGATAGACTTGACTTTTTTGCTTTACAATCCAATGCGGCGGGTTTCTGCGCTCTACTGTGCTCTAGCTTATTAAGCTTTTCTCTGGAGAGGTCAACAATAGTGGTCTAGGCACGTTAGACTGAGTTATGTTACGGTCGGTTATGACACGCTTCGTTTGGTTAGGATGTGTAACCACGAATATTGTGAAGTTCACTGCTTTTCGGTGAATTTTTGCTCCCTTCATTTCTCTACTATACTCTGATAGACCCCCGGCATGCCAGAAATAGCGGTCGTGGCACGAAATATTGTGATAGGTTACGTTCGGTTAGGATACGTTTGTCTACGTTTCGTTAGGGTGGCTTTGACTTGTGTGATATACACTGCCATTCGGTAGATTTCTGCGCTCCACTGAGCTCTAATATGCTCTGCTTGGCTCTGGGGAGGCCTGAATGAGTGGTCTTTGCACGTTAGTTTAAGTTATGCTACGTTTCTTTATGTTACGTTAGGATAGTTTAGGACAGGATAGCTTTGACTTTTATGTCATACACAGCTGTTCGGAGGGCTTTCACGCTCTACATTTCTCTTCTATATGCTGCTAGACACTCGGGAGGACAGCAACAGTGGTCGTGGCACGTTAGGTTGAGTTAGGTTACGTTTGGTTACGTTACGATTATCTATGTTAGGAGAGGGTGGCATAGGCTTTTGTGGCATACACTGCAATTCGGTGAATTTCGGCGCTCCACAGTGATCTGACATGTTCAGCTTAGCTCTGGGAAAGGCAGCAGTAGCGGCCTTGGCACGTTACGCTGAGTAAGGCAACGCATGGTTGGGTTAGGTTAGGTCAGCTTGGGTTAGGATATCTTCTACCTTTGCGCTATACACTGGAATGACGCGGATGTTTGTGGTCCACTGCGCTGTAGTATATTCTGCTTGGCACTGGGGAGGTCAGCAATAGTGGTGTAGCACGGATAGGTGGAGTCAGCTTACGTTTGGTTATGCTATGTTCGGAAAGGTTAGGTTAGGACAGCGTCGACCTTTGCGCTGTACACTGTTGTTCGCGCGTTACGTAGAGTTCGGTTACCTTCGGTTAGGTTACGTTAGCTTGCGTTAGGCCTGCATAGCTATGACGTTCGTGGTAGGCACAGATATTCGGCGGATTTCTGCGCTCTACTGTGCTCAGCTATACCCTTCCCGAGTATGGGGAGGTCGGAAATAGTGGTCGCCGGATGTTAGGTTCAGTTATGTTACGTTTGTGTATGTGTCGATTGGTTAGGTTAGGAGATGATAGCTTTGACCTTCGTGCTGCACGCAGTTGCTCGGTGGACCGCTGCGCTCGACAGTGCTCCATCACACACTGATTGTCTCTGTGGTCGCCAGGCATTGTGGTCGCGGCACGTTAGGTAGAGGTATGTTACGCTTGGTTTTGCTAGGTATGGTTAGGTTTGCTCAGGATAGCATTGGCCTTTGTGCCATACACTGCTATTCGGCGGATTGCTACTATCAACATCGGTCTACTATACTCTACTAGACCCTGGGTAAGCCAGCAATAGTGGCCGTGGCACGAAATGTTGTGTTAGGCTACGTTCGGTTAGTTTACGTTAGTTCATGTATGTACAGTATATCTTTGACTCTTTTGCTATACACTGCAATACTGCGGGTTTCTGCTCTCTACTGTTCTCTAATATATTCTACTTGTCTCTGGCGAGGCCAGCAATAGTGGTTTCTACACGTTAGTTTGAATTGCGTTACGTATTACTATTTCATGATTGGGTAGGTTAACTTTGCCTTTTGTGCAGTACGTCGCTATGCGGTGGATTTCTGCGCTCTACTAGGCCCTAATATTTACTGCTTGGCTCTGGGGAGGCTGGCAATGGTGGTGTCGGCACGTTAGGTTTAGTTAGCTTACGTTCGGTTGGATCAGGTTGTGAGAAGTGCGATAAGGAAAACTTCGACTTTCGTAATACACACTGTTTTCCTTTAGCTTCATGCGGTCTACTGTGCTCTACTATATTCTGCTTGGCCTTGGCGTGTCCAGCAGTAGTGGTCACTGCACGCTATGTTGAGTTACGCTACGTTTGTGAAGGCTACGTTAGTTTGGTTTAGGTTCGGAGATCATTGGCTTTTCTGCCGTAAACTCCGATTCTATGGATTTATGCACTCTACTCTTCTCTAATAATTTCTGGTCGTCTCTGTGGAAGCCATCAATAGTGGTCGTGGCTCGTTAGGCTGAGCTAGGTAATGTCAGACTCTGTTTCGATTGGTTAGGTTAGGACAGGGTAGCTTCTACTTTTGTGTTACGCACTGGCTTTCGGAGGACTTCTGCGTTTCACTGTGCCCTAATATGCTCTGCTTGGAACTGGGGAGACCAGAAATGACGCTTTCGGCACGTTATGTTGAGTTACGCTTCGTTTGCTTAGTTTAGGTTATTTCAGGTAAGGACAGGATATCTTTGACTTTTTTGCTATTCACTGCAGTGCGGCGGGTTTCTGCTCTCTACTGTTATCTAGCATATTCTGCTTGCCACAGGGGAGGCCAGTAATAGTTGTCCTAACACGTTTGGTTGAATTATGTTACGTTTCCTTATTTCACGGTTGGCTAGGTTAGAATATGGCAGTATGGTCTTTTGTGCCCTGCACTGCATTTCGGAGCATTTCTGCGCTATGCTGTGCTCTAATGTGTTCTATTCGGCCTGAGGGGGGGGGGGCGCAGTAGACGTATCGTTACGTTAGTTTGAGTTATGTTATGTTTTGTCAGGATAGGATAGGATAGCATGGACTATTGTGGTATAAACTGCTATTCGATGGATTCCTGCTCTTTACTGTGCTCTGATATGATCCCCTTGGCTCTCGGGAGGCCAGAAATATGGGTCTCTGCACGTAAGGCTTAGTACGGTTACATTTGGTTACGATAGGTTACGTCAAGTTCGGTAAGGGTAGCTTTGACTTCAGTGCCGTACACTGCTTTACCGTGGATTTCTGCGCTCTACTGTGCCCTAGTATGTTCTGCTTAGCCCTGAGAAGGCCAGCAATGGTGGTATCGGTACGTAATGTTGCGTTAGGCTACGTTGGGATAGTTTAAGTTAGTTCAGGTGAGGATTTTGCATCTTTGACTTTTCTGCTATACACTGCGAATCTATGGATTTCTGAGCTCTGCTCTCCTCTAATGTGCTCTGCTTGAAAACGAGGAGGCCATCAATATTGGTCCCTGCACGTTAGATTGTGGTAGATTACGTTCGGTTTTGTTAGGTTAAGTTGGGTTAGGTTAGGCTATCTTTGACTTTTGAGCCCAGCACAGATATTCTATGGACGTCTGTGCTCCCCTGTGCTATATCGTACCCTGATTTTCTCTCGGGGCGCCAGAAGTAGTGGCTACGGCACGTTAGGTTTATTTATATTACGTTTCGTAAGGTTACGTTAGGTTATATTTGGCCAGGATATCCTTGACCTTTGCGCTATTCACTCCAGTGCGGTCGATTTCTACGCCCCACTGTTCTCTACTATATTCTGCTAGTGTGTGCGGAGGGCAGAAATTGTGGCCTCGACATATTAGGTTGAGTTATGTTACGTTTGGTTATGTCACGCATGGCCAGCAATAGACGTCGTGGCACGTCGGGTTGGGTCAGGTCACGGGTGGCTATGTTAGGTAAGGGTAAGTTTGGCTGGGGTAGATTAGACATTTGCCTAAACAGTGCTTTTCGGTAGATTTCTGCGCTGTACTGTGCTCTATCACACTTTGCTTGTCTCTGAGGACGTCAGGAATTGTGGCCGCGGTCCGTTAGGCTGGGACGGGTTACGTTTGGATATGTCGGGCTTGGTTAGGCTTGGTTGGGATATCCTCGCCTCTTGTAATATACGCTGCAATTCCGTAGGTTCCTGCGCAGTACATTGCTCTGCTGTACCCTGTCTGGCTCCTGTCAGGCCATCAATAGTCGTCGTGGCACGTCAGGTTGTGTCACGTTACGTGTGGTTATGTTAGATTAGGGTTGGTATGGTTAGGATAGCTCTGACACTTGTGCTATACACTCCTATTCGGAGGATTTGTGCGCTCCACTCTGCTCTAGCATGTTCTGCATGCTTTGGGGAGGCCAGCAATTGTTGTATCGGCATGTTAGGTTGAGTTAGAGTACGTTTGCTTATGTTACGTATGGTTACGTTAGGATAGGACAGCTTTGACATTTATGTTATCCACAGCTATTCTGCGGATTTCTGCGCCCTGCAATGCTCTAGTATTCTCTGCTTGGCTCTGGGGCGGCCAGCAGTAGTAGTCTCGGCACGTTATGTTGAGATAGGCTACGTTTGGTTAGGTTAGCCTGCGGCAGGCTAGGTTAGGGTGTCTTGGCTTCTATGCTATGCACTGTCAGTCTGTGGACTTTTGCGCGCTACTCTCCTGTAATGTGTTCTGCTTGGCGGCGTGGATGTCAACAAAATTGGGCTATGCACGATAGTTCCTGTTATCTCACGCTTGTTTAGGTTAGTTTAGGTCAGGTTTTGTTAGGATATACTTGTTTTTTGTGCTTTACACTTCAATGCGGCGGATTTCTCTGCTCTACTGTGCTCTCGCTCATGCATCTCGGCTCTGGAGTCAGCAGCAATGTTTTAGGCACGCTAGATTGAGCTGTGTTACTGTCGGTTATGATAAGTTTGGTTAAGGTGGTATAGGATGGCCATGAGTTTTGAGCTAATCACTTCCATTCGGTTGATTTTGCGCTCTATATAGCTCTTCTGTGCCCTGCTATACTCTGGTGTGGCCAGCAATAGTGGTCGTGACGTGATAGGTTGAGTTATGTTACGTTTCGTCAGGTTAGGTTAGGCTAGGGTAGGTGAGGATATCTTTGACTTTTTTGCTACACTCAGATGTTCGGTGGATTTCAGCCCACTACTGTGCCCTAAAATGCTGTGCTTGCATCCGAGGGGGCCAGCTAGGGTTCTCTCGGCACCTCAGGTTGACATATGCTACGTTTGGTTAGGATATGTTAACTTGTGCTATGACTTCACATCGTTGACTTTCGTGGTATACAGAGCTATTCAGTGGAATTATGCTCTCTACTCTGCTCTGGTATGTTCTTCTTGGCACTGGGGAACCCAGCAATGATGGTGTCGTCTCATTCGGTTCAAAAGTTCTGCGACCAGTCGGGTTAAGTTAGGTCAGCTAAGGTTGAGGTATGTTACAATAACAACCTAAATTGTAGCATAACATAAACTGTTATGTTATTTGTTATGTTATAAATTGTAACATAACCACGTTTGGTTATGTTACAGTTGGTTAGGTTAGGAGCGGGTAGGCTCGTCTTCTATGCTATGCACTGCCATTCGGTGGACTTCTGCGCTCCAGTGTGATCTGATATGCTCAGCTTGGTTCTGGGAAAGACCGCAATGGTGGTCTCGGCGCCATACGCTGAGTTTCGCTATGTTAGCTTGGGATAGCTTAGGTCAGGATGGGTTAGGACGTCTTCGACCATTGTGTTATACACTGAAACGCCGCGGATGTCTATGATCTACTGTGCTGTAGTATATCCAGCTTGGCTCTTGTGAGGTCAGCAGTAGTGGTGTAGAGCGGTTAGGTGGAATTAGTTTGCGTTTGGTTATGCTACATTCGGTTCGGTTAGGCAAGGACAGCTTTGACTTTTCTGCTGCACACTGCTATTCGGTTGATTTCTGCGCTCTTCATTGCTCTATTATTCTCTGCACGAATCTGTGGAGGCGGTCAATAGCGGCCCTGTCACGTCAGGCTGTACTACGTTACGATTGGTTAGGTCAGGTTGGGCTATATATGGTTAGGATAGCTTTGACTTTCGTTCTGTACAGTGTTATCCCGTGGACTCCAGAGATGTACTGTGCTCTACTGCATTCTGCATGTCCTTGTGGAGGGCAGCAAGAGTGGTCTCGGCACGTTAGGATGTGTAAGGTTACGTTTTGTTAGGCTTCGTTCGGAAGGCTCGGTTTGGATTTCTTTGGCCTCTGTACTCTTAACTGCTGTTCGTAGGATTCCTGCGTTCTGCATTGCTCTACTATGCTCTGCTCGTCTCTGGTGAGGCAAACAATAGTGTTTGTGTCATGTCAGGTTGATTTAGGCTATGTCTGGTTAGGTTAGGTTAGGTTAAGTTTCGATATGATACCTTTGACTTTCGTGCTATACGCTATTAGCTGGTGGATTTCTGCGACCTGCAGTGCTCTACCACATTCTGCATAGCTATCAGGACGCCAGGGGCAGTGGTCGCTGCACGTCATGTAGAGATAGGCTACGATTGGCGTGGTTAGGTTAGGCCAGGTTATGCTAGCTTATCTACGTCTTTTGAGCTATTCACCGCAATGCGGTGGATTTCTGCCCTCTACTGTGCTCTACTACATTCTGCTTGTCTCTCTCTAGGACAGCACTAGTGGCTTCGTCATGTTAAGTTGAGTTATGTAAGGTTTGAATACGTTAAGTTCGGCTATGTTAGGATTGGCTACTGTGACTTTTACGCTATTCGCTGTTATTCGGTGGATTTGGGTGCTATAATGTGCTCTAATATGCTCTGCTTCGCTCCGGGATGCCAGCAACATTGGCCTCGTCACGCTAGGTTGAGTTATGTTACGCTTGGTTACTTTAGGTTGGGTTAATTTCGGTAAGAGTAGCCTTGACTTTCGTGTTATACACTGACGTTCGGTGGATCCCTGCGCTCGGCTGCGCACTACTACCTTATGCTTTTCCCTGGGGAGAACAGAAGTAGCGGCCGCGGTACGTTACGTTGAGGTGCGCTACGCTTGGTTAGGTTATGTTATCGTGGATTAGGCACGGATGGATATGACTTCTGTGCCATACATTGCGATTCTATGGAATTTTGAGCCCTACTGTCCTCTAGTAGGTTCAGCTCGGCTCTGGGGCGGCCAGTAACAGTGGTCGGGGTACGATAGCTTGAGTTATGTTAAGTTCGTTTGTTTCAGCAATGGACACGTTAGGATAGTATGGCTTTGACCTTTGCCCCATACACTGCTATTTGGTGGAATTCTACGCTCTAATGATCTGCTTGGCTCTGGGGCGGCCAGAGATTGTGGTCTCGGCACGTTGGTTTGTGCTATGCTACGTTAGGTTATGTTACGTTTTGATATGCTAGGCTAGGCCATGTTGGGTCAGGATATTCTCGACTTTTGTAACATATGCTGTTATTCGGTGGAATTATGCGTTCTACGTTGCACTACTATACTCCGGTCGACCCTGAGGTTCCGTACAATAGCAGTTGCGGCACGTAAGTTTGAGCTTGGTTACGTTTAGGTTGTTCAAGTTACGTTAAGTTTGGTCAGGATAGCTCTGACTTTCGTGTTATACTCACTTATTCGGTGGATTTCTTTGGCTTACTGTGCTCTGCCGCTTTCTGCTTGGCTCCGGGGAAGGCAGGAGCAGCGGTCGCGTCGCGTCACGCTGAGATATGCTACCTTCTCTTAGGTTAGCCTAGGTCAAGCTGTGTTACGATATTTACGACTTTTCTGCTGCCCACTGCAATGCGATGTACTTCGGCGCAATTCAGTGCTCTAGTAAATTCTGCTTGTACCTATGGGTGCAGGCAATAGTGTTCCCGTCATGTTAGGTGGTGTTACGTTACTTTTTGGTGAGTTACGTTGGCCAGGTTAGGACAGGCTACTTCTACTTTTGGGTTATGCATTGCTGTTCCGTGGATTTCTGCGATCTAGAGTGCTCTAGTTAGCTCTGCTTTTCCCGGGGAGGCCAAAAATAGCGGCCGTGACACGTTTGTTCGTGTTAGGTTACGTTAGGCTATGTTAGGTCTGGTTGAGTCTGGACAGGATGTCTTTGACTTTTGTGTTGTACACTGCTTCCGGTGGATTGCTGCGCTCTACTGTGCAATGGTATAATCTGCCTGGCAGTTGGGAGGCCAGCAGTATTGGTCTCGGAATGTTAGTATGAGTTATGTCGCGTTTGGTTATGTTACGATTGGATAGGTTAGAACAGCGTTGCTCGGGAATTTGTGCTGTACTCTGCTATTCGGTCGATTTCTGCGCTCTACATTGCTCTTCTATACTCTGCTTGACTTTGCGGCGCAGTAATAGTGGTGTCGGCACGTTAGGTTGAGTTAGGTTACGTTCGGCAGTGTTACGTTTGGTAATCTTAGGATATGGTAATTTCGACTTTTGTGCTGTGCACTCCAATTCGTAGGATCTCTGCGCTCTACTCTCCTGCATTATATTCAGCATGGCCCTGCGGTGGGCAGCAGTGGTGGTGGTGGTACGATAGGTTGATCATGGTTACGTTCGGTGGAGTTACGATTGGACAGGTTAGGATATGGAAACTATGACTTTCGTGCTGCATACTACTTTTCGTTGATATCTGCACGCTACATTGCTCTGCTTGTTTCTCGGGAGGCCTGCAATAGTAGTCTCGGCACGTCATGTCGAGTTTGGCTACGTTCGGTTATGTTACGTTTGGTCAGGTTGGGATAGGAGAGCTTTGACTTCTGTGCTGTACACCGCTATACGGTGGATCTCTGCTCTCTATTGTGATCTAACATGATCTGCTTGTCTCTGGGAAGGACATCAATAGTCGTCGCTGCACGTTAGGTATGGATGGATTACGTTTAGTTAGGTTTGGCTTGGTTGTGTTAGGTTGGGGTAGCTTCAACTTATCAGCTCAGCACTGACCACATATGGTCTTCCGTATTCTACTGTGGTCTGTCATTTTCTGCTTAAGATTGAGCTGTGTTACTGTCGGTTATGATAAGTTTGGTTAAGGTGGTATTGGATGGCCATGAGTTTTGAGCTAATCACTTCCATTCGGTTGATTTTGCGCTCTATATAGCTCTTCTGTGCCCTGCTATACTCTGGTGTGGCCAGCAATAGTGGTCGTGACGTGATAGGTTGAGTTATGTTACGTTTCGTCAGGTTAGGTTAGGCTAGGGTAGGTGAGGATATCTTTGACTTTTTTGCTACACTCAGATGTTCGGTGGATTTCAGCCCACTACTGTGCCCTAAAATGCTGTGCTTGCATCCGAGGGGGCCAGCTAGGGTTCTCTCGGCACCTCAGGTTGACATATGCTACGTTTGGTTAGGATATGTTAACTTGTGCTATGACTTCACATCGTTGACTTTCGTGGTATACAGAGCTATTCAGTGGAATTATGCTCTCTACTCTGATCTGGTATGTTCTTCTTGGCACTGGGGAACCCAGCAATGATGGTGTCGTCTCATTCGGTTCAAAAGTTCTGCGACCAGTCGGGTTAAGTTAGGTCAGCTAAGGTTGAGGTATGTTACAATAACAACCTAAATTGTAGCATAACATAAACTGTTATGTTATTTGTTATGTTATAAATTGTAACATAACCACGTTTGGTTATGTTACAGTTGGTTAGGTTAGGAGCGGGTAGGCTCGTCTTCTATGCTATGCACTGCCATTCGGTGGACTTCTGCGCTCCAGTGTGATCTGATATGCTCAGCTTGGTTCTGGGAAAGACCGCAATGGTGGTCTCGGCGCCATACGCTGAGTTTCGCTATGTTAGCTTGGGATAGCTTAGGTCAGGATGGGTTAGGACGTCTTCGACCATTGTGTTATACACTGAAACGCCGCGGATGTCTATGATCTACTGTGCTGTAGTATATCCAGCTTGGCTCTTGTGAGGTCAGCAGTAGTGGTGTAGAGCGGTTAGGTGGAATTAGTTTGCGTTTGGTTATGCTACATTCGGTTCGGTTAGGCAAGGACAGCTTTGACTTTTCTGCTGCACACTGCTATTCGGTTGATTTCTGCGCTCTTCATTGCTCTATTATTCTCTGCACGAATCTGTGGAGGCGGTCAATAGCGGCCCTGTCACGTCAGGCTGTACTACGTTACGATTGGTTAGGTCAGGTTGGGCTATATATGGTTAGGATAGCTTTGACTTTCGTTCTGTACAGTGTTATCCCGTGGACTCCAGAGATGTACTGTGCTCTACTGCATTCTGCATGTCCTTGTGGAGGGCAGCAAGAGTGGTCTCGGCACGTTAGGATGTGTAAGGTTACGTTTTGTTAGGCTTCGTTCGGAAGGCTCGGTTTGGATTTCTTTGGCCTCTGTACTCTTAACTGCTGTTCGTAGGATTCCTGCGTTCTGCATTGCTCTACTATGCTCTGCTCGTCTCTGGTGAGGCAAACAATAGTGTTTGTGTCATGTCAGGTTGATTTAGGCTATGTCTGGTTAGGTTAGGTTAGGTTAAGTTTCGATATGATACCTTTGACTTTCGTGCTATACGCTATTAGCTGGTGGATTTCTGCGACCTGCAGTGCTCTACCACATTCTGCATAGCTATCAGGACGCCAGGGGCAGTGGTCGCTGCACGTCATGTAGAGATAGGCTACGATTGGCGTGGTTAGGTTAGGCCAGGTTATGCTAGCTTATCTACGTCTTTTGAGCTATTCACCGCAATGCGGTGGATTTCTGCCCTCTACTGTGCTCTACTACATTCTGCTTGTCTCTCTCTAGGACAGCACTAGTGGCTTCGTCATGTTAAGTTGAGTTATGTAAGGTTTGAATACGTTAAGTTCGGCTATGTTAGGATTGGCTACTGTGACTTTTACGCTATTCGCTGTTATTCGGTGGATTTGGGTGCTATAATGTGCTCTAATATGCTCTGCTTCGCTCCGGGATGCCAGCAACATTGGCCTCGTCACGCTAGGTTGAGTTATGTTACGCTTGGTTACTTTAGGTTGGGTTAATTTCGGTAAGAGTAGCCTTGACTTTCGTGTTATACACTGACGTTCGGTGGATCCCTGCGCTCGGCTGCGCACTACTACCTTATGCTTTTCCCTGGGGAGAACAGAAGTAGCGGCCGCGGTACGTTACGTTGAGGTGCGCTACGCTTGGTTAGGTTATGTTATCGTGGATTAGGCACGGATGGATATGACTTCTGTGCCATACATTGCGATTCTATGGAATTTTGAGCCCTACTGTCCTCTAGTAGGTTCAGCTCGGCTCTGGGGCGGCCAGTAACAGTGGTCGGGGTACGATAGCTTGAGTTATGTTAAGTTCGTTTGTTTCAGCAATGGACACGTTAGGATAGTATGGCTTTGACCTTTGCCCCATACACTGCTATTTGGTGGAATTCTACGCTCTAATGATCTGCTTGGCTCTGGGGCGGCCAGAGATTGTGGTCTCGGCACGTTGGTTTGTGCTATGCTACGTTAGGTTATGTTACGTTTTGATATGCTAGGCTAGGCCATGTTGGGTCAGGATATTCTCGACTTTTGTAACATATGCTGTTATTCGGTGGAATTATGCGTTCTACGTTGCACTACTATACTCCGGTCGACCCTGAGGTTCCGTACAATAGCAGTTGCGGCACGTAAGTTTGAGCTTGGTTACGTTTAGGTTGTTCAAGTTACGTTAAGTTTGGTCAGGATAGCTCTGACTTTCGTGTTATACTCACTTATTCGGTGGATTTCTTTGGCTTACTGTGCTCTGCCGCTTTCTGCTTGGCTCCGGGGAAGGCAGGAGCAGCGGTCGCGTCGCGTCACGCTGAGATATGCTACCTTCTCTTAGGTTAGCCTAGGTCAAGCTGTGTTACGATATTTACGACTTTTCTGCTGCCCACTGCAATGCGATGTACTTCGGCGCAATTCAGTGCTCTAGTAAATTCTGCTTGTACCTATGGGTGCAGGCAATAGTGTTCCCGTCATGTTAGGTGGTGTTACGTTACTTTTTGGTGAGTTACGTTGGCCAGGTTAGGACAGGCTACTTCTACTTTTGGGTTATGCATTGCTGTTCCGTGGATTTCTGCGATCTAGAGTGCTCTAGTTAGCTCTGCTTTTCCCGGGGAGGCCAAAAATAGCGGCCGTGACACGTTTGTTCGTGTTAGGTTACGTTAGGCTACAGCAGTAACGTTGTCGGCACGTTAGGTTGAGTTGGGCCACGTTTGGTGATGTTAGGATTTGATAGTTTAGACTTATCTGCTATACACTGCTATCCGCGGATAACTGCACTCTACGGTTTTCCAATATTTTCTGTTTGGCTCTGGCTAGGCCAGCAATAGTGGTCTGGGTACGTTAGGCTGATATGCGTTACGTTTCGATAGGTTCGGCTAGGACAATCTCGGTCAGGTTATCTCTGACTTTCGTGCTGTACGTTGCTACACGGAGCTTCCCTGTGCTTGATTGTGCTCTGCTATATTCTGCTTGTCCTAGCGCAGGGCAGCAATAGTGGTCGCGGCACGAAATGTAGAGTTAGGCTACGTTTGAATAGGATATGTTATGCCATGTTTGGCTAGGGTTGCTTCGACTTTCGAGCTATATACAGTTATTCGGTGGATTTCTGTGTTTTACTATGCTCTACCACTATCTGCTTGGCTCTGCGAAGGCCAGGAGTGGTGTTTGCGTCACGTCATGTTGGGCTACGCTACGTTTTGTTAGGTTCGGTTAGGTCAAGTTAGGCTAGAGTCCCTACTCCTTTCTTGATACTCACTGAAATGTGTAGGATTTCTGCGCACTGCTGCTCTCTAGTAAATTCGGCTTGTCTCTGTGGAGGCCAGCAATAGTGTTCTCGTCATGTTAGGTTGAGTTAGGTTAGGTTAGGTTGGGTTACGTCAAGCTCGATCAGGTTAACTTTGACTTTCGTGTTAAACGCTGCTATTCGGTAGACTTCTGCAATCGACTGTGCTCTAATTCAGTGCTCTAGTAAATTCTGCTTGTACCTATGGGTGCAGGCAATAGTGTTCCCGTCATGTTAGGTGGTGTTACGTTACTTTTTGGTGAGTTACGTTGGCCAGGTTAGGACAGGCTACTTCTACTTTTGGGTTATGCATTGCTGTTCCGTGGATTTCTGCGATCTAGAGTGCTCTAGTTAGCTCTGCTTTTCCCGGGGAGGCCAAAAATAGCGGCCGTGACACGTTTGTTCGTGTTAGGTTACGTTAGGCTATGTTAGGTCTGGTTGAGTCTGGACAGGATGTAAAAGGTAGTCTCCTAATGTTGGGTTGAGTTAGGTTACGTTTGGGTATGATACGTTTGGCTATGTTCTGAAAGGCAACTTTGACTTTTATGCTATACACTGCTAGTACATGGGTTTCTGTAATCTACTGCGCTCTACCGCATCCTGCTTCGCATTGGGGAGGCCAGGAGCAGTGGACGCGGCACGCAACGTTGACTTATGCTATGTTAGGTTGAATTAGCCTAGGACAGGTTCGGTTAGGGAATCTACGGTCTTTGTGCTATTCACTGCTTGTCGCAGGTTCTGTGCGCTCTAATGTGTTGTACTATGCTCTGCTTGTCTCCACGATGGCTGTCAACAGCGGCCGTCACACATTACGTCGAGTAATGCTACGTTCGGTTAGGTTAGGTTACGTAATGTTATGTTATCTTCGACTCATGTGCTTTTCACAGTAATGCGGTGATGCGGCGTAATGAGGTTGATTTCTGCGCACCGCTGTGCTCTAGTACATTCTGCTGGTCTCTGTGGAGGCCAGCAGTTGTGTTCTCGTCGTGTTTGGTTGGGCTATGCTGCGTTTGGTTATGCCACATTTGGCTGTGTTAGGATATGCTACTACAACTCTCGTGCTTCACAATGCTTTGCGGCGAATTCCTGTGATTTACTGTGCTCTACTACAATCAGCTTTACTCTAGCGAGGCCAGGTGCAATGTTCGCGTCTCGTCATGTTGGGTTATGCTGCGCTTGGTTAGGTTAGATTACGTCTGGTTAAGTTCGAATATCTACGGCCTTTTTGCTATTCGCTGCAGTTCGCTGGATTTCTGCGCTCTACATTGCTGTATTATGCTGTGCTCGACTCAGGGGAGGCGAGCAATAGTGATCGTGGAACGTTACGTTGAGTTATATTATGTTTGGTTAAGTTAGCTTGGGCTATGTTTGGTTCGGAAAGCTTTGCCTTTCGTGTTGTACCCTGTTATTCGGTGGATTTCTGTGATCTACTGTGCTGTACCACATTCTGCTAGGCTGTGGGGGGCCAGGAGCAGTGGCCGCGGCACGTTATGTTGAGAGGTGCTACGTATGTTTATGTTAGGTAAGTTTAGGATGGCATAGACTTTTGTGCTTTTCAGTACAATGCGGTGGATTTCTGCGCACTACTGCTCCCTAGTACATTCGGCTTGTCCCCGTGGAGGACAGCAATCGTGGTCGCGTCCTTTTACGTTGAGTTACGTTATGTTTTGTTATGTTACGCTTTGCTATGTTTGGATATGCTCCTGTCGAATCTGGCGAGGACAGCAATAGTGATTGCGGCACTGTAGGTTGTGTTTGGTTTCGTTCGGTTATGTTATGTTAGGATACGTTTGGTTAGGATATCTTCGACTTTCGCGTTATACACCGTTATTCGGTGTGTTTCTGTAACCTGCTCTGCTCCACTACATGCTGCTGTGCTATGGGGAGTCCAGGGGCAGTGCTCGATGCTGGATATTCTGAGTTATGCTGCGTGTGGTTCGGAAAGGTTACGTCAGGTTGCGCTAGGATATCTGCGTCTTTTGTGGAATTCACTCCAATGCGGTGGATTTATGCCCTCCACTGTGCTCTAGTACATGTGTCCAACAATAGTGTTCTCGACACGTTAGGTTTAGCTAGGTTACGTTTGGTTAGGTTCGACCGGGTCAGATTAGATCCGGACTTCTTCGACTTTTGTGCTGTTCACTGCTATTCGCTGGATTCCCGCGACCTACGTCGCTCCAATATACTCTGCTCGACAGTGGGGAGGAGGGCAATAGTGGCCGCGGCACGTTATGTTGCGCTATGTTGCGATTGGTTAGGAAAGGTTAGGCTACATTTGGTCAGTGTAGCTCACACTTTCGTACTGTACACAGTTATTCGGTGTATTTCTGTGTTCTACTCTGCTCTACTACATTCCGATTCGCTCTGGGGATGTCAGCAGCGTTTTTCGAGACACGTTCAGTTTGGCTACAGTACGCTCGGTTTGGTTGGGTTAGGTCGGGTCAGGGTTGTATATCTCCGACTTATGTGGTACTCGATGCAACGCGGTTGATCTCTGTGCCCTACTGTGCTCTAGTACATTCTGCTTGCCTCTGTGGATGTCGGCAGATGTGGTCTGGTCATGTTAGGTCGAGCTATGCTTCGTTTGGATATGTTGCGTTTTGCTAGGTTAGGATAGTCTACTCGGACTTCTGTGCTATTCACTGCTATTCGGGGGATTTCTGCGTCCTAGTGTGCTCTAGTGTGCTCTGCCTGGCTCTGGGGATGCCAACACTATTGCTCACGTCACTTTATGCTTCGGTACACTACGTTTGGGTGGTAAGGTGTGGTAATGTTATGTCAGGTTATGTTTGACTTTTGTGCTATGCACTTTAACGCGGTGAACTTCCGCGCTATGCTGCGCTCTAGTATATTTTGCTTGGCTCTGGCGAGACCAGCGGTGGTGGTCTCGGCACGTTAGGTTGAGCTATGTCACGTTTAGATTTCATGCGTTTGGTTATATTAGGACAGAATATCTTAGACTTTCGTGCCATTCACTGCATTCGATGGATTTCAGGCCCTACAGTGCTCCGATGTGTTCTGCTTGGCCCTACGGTGGCCCGTAATAGTGGTACCGGCTCGTTAGGTTGTGTTATGTTGCGTTGCGTTAGGGTATGTTGGGAATACACGGATAGGATTCCTTTGCTTTTGTCCCATATACTGCTATTCGGCGGATTTCCGTGCTCTATATTGCTCTACTGCACTCTGCCCGAGTCTGGATATGCGAGCAATAGCGGCTGTGGCACGTTATTTTGAGTTAGATTATGTTTGGTTACGTTGGGTTGGGCAACGCTTGATTAGGACATCTTTGACTTTCGTGCTATAACTGTTATTCGGTGGATTACTGTGATCGTCTGTACCTTAATGGATTCCGCTTGGCTCTGGGGTCGCCAGAAGCAGTGGACACGGCACGTTGCTATCAGTTAAGCTTCATTCGTTTGGGTATTGCTCGGGGGGTGACAGGAGCAGTGGTCGCAGCACGTCGTGTTGTGTTATGCTGCGTTTGGTTAGGTTTGATTAGGTCCGGTTGGGTTACGATTTCTACGGCTATTGTGCTATTCACTGCTATGCGGTGGGTTTCTGCGCTCTACTGTGCTGTAGTACATCCTGCTTGACTCTGTGGAAACCAGCTACAGTGTTCACGCCATGATAGTTTGGGCTTGGCTGCGTTAGAATTTGTTACGTTTCGCTTGGTTAGGATAGGCTACTTTGACGTTTGCGCTATTCACAGCTACTCGGTGGATTTCTGCGATCTAATGTGCTCTAGTATGCTCTGCTTGGCTCTGGGAGGCCAGCAATAATGATCTCGTCACGTTATGTTGAGCTACACTACGTTTGGATAGGTTAGGCAAGGCCGTGTTAGGTTTGGATATATCTGGCTCTTGTGCTATACACCGCAATGCGGTGGACTTCTGCTCTCTTCTGTGCTGTAGCCTATTCTGCTTGGCGCTTGGGTGGCTAGTAAGAGTGGTCTTGCCACGTTAGGCTGAGTTACGTTTCGTTCGGTTAGCTTAGGTTATGTCAGGTTTTGTTAGGTTACCTTCGACTTCTGTGGTGTTCACTGCAATGCGGCGGAATTCCGCGCACTACTGTGCTCCAGTATACGCTGCTTGTCTCCGTGGAGGCCCGCAATCGAGGTTTCGTCATGTTAGATAGTGTTAGGTTACGTTTGGATATGCTACGTTTGACTAGGTTAGGATATGTCTCTTTGGCTTTTGTGCTTTACACCATTATTCTGTGGGTTTCGGCGCTCTAGTGTGCTGTAGCGTATTCCGATCGGTGCTATGGAGGCCAGCAGTAACGTTGTCGGCACGTTAGGTTGAGTTGGGCCACGTTTGGTGATGTTAGGATTTGATAGTTTAGACTTATCTGCTATACACTGCTATCCGCGGATAACTGCACTCTACGGTTTTCCAATATTTTCTGTTTGGCTCTGGCTAGGCCAGCAATAGTGGTCTGGGTACGTTAGGCTGATATGCGTTACGTTTCGATAGGTTCGGCTAGGACAATCTCGGTCAGGTTATCTCTGACTTTCGTGCTGTACGTTGCTACACGGAGCTTCCCTGTGCTTGATTGTGCTCTGCTATATTCTGCTTGTCCTAGGGCAGGGCAGCAATAGTGGTCGCGGCACGAAATGTAGAGTTAGGCTACGTTTGAATAGGATATGTTATGCCATGTTTGGCTAGGGTTGCTTCGACTTTCGAGCTATATACAGTTATTCGGTGGATTTCTGTGTTTTACTATGCTCTACCACTATCTGCTTGGCTCTGCGAAGGCCAGGAGTGGTGTTTGCGTCACGTCATGTTGGGCTACGCTACGTTTTGTTAGGTTCGGTTAGGTCAAGTTAGGCTAGAGTCCCTACTCCTTTCTTGATACTCACTGAAATGTGTAGGATTTCTGCGCACTGCTGCTCTCTAGTAAATTCGGCTTGTCTCTGTGGAGGCCAGCAATAGTGTTCTCGTCATGTTAGGTTGAGTTAGGTTAGGTTAGGTTGGGTTACGTCAAGCTCGATCAGGTTAACTTTGACTTTCGTGTTAAACGCTGCTATTCGGTAGACTTCTGCAATCGACTGTGCTCTATTACATTCTGCTTGGCCCTGCGGATCCCAGCAATAGTCGCAGCACGTTATGCTGAGTTAGGCTTCGTTTGATTAGGTTGGGCTAGGTCGGGTTATGTTAGGATATCTTCGACTTTTGCGCTGTTCACTGCAATGCGGAGTATCCCTGCGAACTGCTGTGCTCTAGTACACTCTACTTATCTCTGTAGAGGTCGGGAAAGGTAGTCTCCTAATGTTGGGTTGAGTTAGGTTACGTTTGGGTATGATACGTTTGGCTATGTTCTGAAAGGCAACTTTGACTTTTATGCTATACACTGCTAGTACATGGGTTTCTGTAATCTACTGCGCTCTACCGCATCCTGCTTCGCATTGGGGAGGCCAGGAGCAGTGGACGCGGCACGCAACGTTGACTTATGCTATGTTAGGTTGAATTAGCCTAGGACAGGTTCGGTTAGGGAATCTACGGTCTTTGTGCTATTCACTGCTTGTCGCAGGTTCTGTGCGCTCTAATGTGTTGTACTATGCTCTGCTTGTCTCCACGATGGCTGTCAACAGCGGCCGTCACACATTACGTCGAGTAATGCTACGTTCGGTTAGGTTAGGTTACGTAATGTTATGTTATCTTCGACTCATGTGCTTTTCACAGTAATGCGGTGATGCGGCGTAATGAGGTTGATTTCTGCGCACCGCTGTGCTCTAGTACATTCTGCTGGTCTCTGTGGAGGCCAGCAGTTGTGTTCTCGTCGTGTTTGGTTGGGCTATGCTGCGTTTGGTTATGCCACATTTGGCTGTGTTAGGATATGCTACTACAACTCTCGTGCTTCACAATGCTTTGCGGCGAATTCCTGTGATTTACTGTGCTCTACTACAATCAGCTTTACTCTAGCGAGGCCAGGTGCAATGTTCGCGTCTCGTCATGTTGGGTTATGCTGCGCTTGGTTAGGTTCGATTACGTCTGGTTAAGTTCGAATATCTACGGCCTTTTTGCTATTCGCTGCAGTTCGCTGGATTTCTGCGCTCTACATTGCTGTATTATGCTGTGCTCGACTCAGGGGAGGCGAGCAATAGTGATCGTGGAACGTTACGTTGAGTTATATTATGTTTGGTTAAGTTAGCTTGGGCTATGTTTGGTCCGGAAAGCTTTGCCTTTCGTGTTGTACCCTGTTATTCGGTGGATTTCTGTGATCTACTGTGCTGTACCACATTCTGCTAGGCTGTGGGGGGCCAGGAGCAGTGGCCGCGGCACGTTATGTTGAGAGGTGCTACGTATGTTTATGTTAGGTAAGTTTAGGATGGCATAGACTTTTGTGCTTTTCAGTACAATGCGGTGGATTTCTGCGCACTACTGCTCCCTAGTACATTCGGCTTGTCCCCGTGGAGGACAGCAATAGTGGTCGCGTCCTTTTACGTTGAGTTACGTTATGTTTTGTTATGTTTCGCTTTGCTATGTTTGGATGGGCTACTCTGTCCTCTGTGGCATGCATTGCTATTCGGCGGATTTCGGCGCTCTAATGTGCTCTAATATGCACTGCTTGGCTCTACGATGGCTATCAATAGCGGTCGGGGCACGATATATTAAATTATGTTACGTTTGGTTAGGCTAGGTTGTGCCAGGTTAGGATAGAATATCCTCGACTTTTGTGCTATAAACTGCCTTTCGTTGGACTTCTGCGCTACAGTGTGCTCTCGTCTGTTCTGCTTGGCTCTGTTGTGTCCAACAATAGTGTTCTCGACACGTTAGGTTTAGCTAGGTTACGTTTGGTTAGGTTCGACCGGGTCAGATTAGATCCGGACTTCTTCGACTTTTGTGCTGTTCACTGCTATTCGCTGGATTCCCGCGACCTACGTCGCTCCAATATACTCTGCTCGACAGTGGGGAGGAGGGCAATAGTGGCCGCGGCACGTTATGTTGCGCTATGTTGCGATTGGTTAGGAAAGGTTAGGCTACATTTGGTCAGTGTAGCTCACACTTTCGTACTGTACACAGTTATTCGGTGTATTTCTGTGTTCTACTCTGCTCTACTACATTCCGATTCGCTCTGGGGATGTCAGCAGCGTTTTTCGAGACACGTTCAGTTTGGCTACAGTACGCTCGGTTTGGTTGGGTTAGGTCGGGTCAGGGTTGTATATCTCCGACTTATGTGGTACTCGATGCAACGCGGTTGATCTCTGTGCCCTACTGTGCTCTAGTACATTCTGCTTGCCTCTGTGGATGTCGGCAGATGTGGTCTGGTCATGTTAGGTCGAGCTATGCTTCGTTTGGATATGTTGCGTTTTGCTAGGTTAGGATAGTCTACTCGGACTTCTGTGCTATTCACTGCTATTCGGGGGATTTCTGCGTCCTAGTGTGCTCTAGTGTGCTCTGCCTGGCTCTGGGGATGCCAACACTATTGCTCACGTCACTTTATGCTTCGGTACACTACGTTTGGGTGGTAAGGTGTGGTAATGTTATGTCAGGTTATGTTTGACTTTTGTGCTATGCACTTTAACGCGGTGAACTTCCGCGCTATGCTGCGCTCTAGTATATTTTGCTTGGCTCTGGCGAGACCAGCGGTGGTGGTCTCGGCACGTTAGGTTGAGCTATGTCACGTTTAGATTTCATGCGTTTGGTTATATTAGGACAGAATATCTTAGACTTTCGTGCCATTCACTGCATTCGATGGATTTCAGGCCCTACAGTGCTCCGATGTGTTCTGCTTGGCCCTACGGTGGCCCGTAATAGTGGTACCGGCTCGTTAGGTTGTGTTATGTTGCGTTGCGTTAGGGTATGTTGGGAATACACGGATAGGATTCCTTTGCTTTTGTCCCATATACTGCTATTCGGCGGATTTCCGTGCTCTATATTGCTCTACTGCACTCTGCCCGAGTCTGGATATGCGAGCAATAGCGGCTGTGGCACGTTATTTTGAGTTAGATTATGTTTGGTTACGTTGGGTTGGGCAACGCTTGATTAGGACATCTTTGACTTTCGTGCTATAACTGTTATTCGGTGGATTACTGTGATCGTCTGTACCTTAATGGATTCCGCTTGGCTCTGGGGTCGCCAGAAGCAGTGGACACGGCACGTTGCTATCAGTTAAGCTTCATTCGTTTGGGTTAGGTTGGGCCCGGTTAGGTATGGATATCATCGACTTTTGTAACATACACTGCTATTCGGTTGATTTCTGCTCTCTACTGTGCACTGATATGTTCCGCTTGGCACTGGGGCGGCCAGTAATAGTACTCCCGGCGCGTTAGATTGAGCTAGGCTACGTTTCGTTGGATTAGCAAAGGAAGGCGTTGTTAGGATTTCTTCGACACTTGTGCTGCGCACTGCTATTCAGAGGATGTCCGCGCTCTACATTTCTCTACTATACTCCGCTCGAAACTGGGGAGGCCTGAAATTGTGTTCGTGGCACTTTACGTTGAGTTATGTTACGTTTGGCTATGTTAGGTTAGGCTAAGTTTGGTTAGGGTGGCTTTGACAATCGTGTCATACACTGTCAGTCGGTGGATTTCAGTGATCTCCTGTGCTCTGCTACATTCCGCTTGACTCCGGGGAGGCCAGGAGCGGCATTCGCGGCACGTTATATTGGGCTGTGCTACGCTTTGTTATGTCAGGTTAGGTCAGGTTAGGTTATGATATCATAGGCCTTTGTGCTGTTCACATCAATGCGGCCGTTTTCTTCACACCACTGTGCTCTGGTCCATTCTGCTTGTACCTGTGGAGGCCAGCAGTAGTGGTCTCGTCGTCTTAGGTTGAGCTAGGCTACGTATGGACTCGATACGTTTGACTGGGTTAGGATTGGCTACCTTAACATTTGCGCTGTTCACAGCTGTTCGGTGTGTTCCTGCGCTCTATGTTGCTCTACTGTACACTGCTCGATTCTGGTGAGGCCAGCAATAGTGGTCTGGTCATATAAGTTTGGGTTAGTTTTCGTTTGGATGCGCTATGTTTGTCTAGGTTGGGATAGACTGCTAAGACCTCTGCGTTAGTCACTGCCAATAGGCAGATTTCTGCGTTCTAATATGCTCTAACCTGCTCTGCCTGGATATTGGGATGCCAACATTACCATTCTCATCACGTTACGTCTAGATACATGCTCTAGTATGTTTTGCTTGGCTCTGGGGCGGCCAGAAATAGTACTCCCGGTACGTCAGTTAGAGATATGTTTTGTTTCGTTTGGTTTGGTTAGGAAGGCTTGGTTAGGGTTTCTTTGGCTTTTGCGCTATAAACCGCTACACGGTGAATTTCTGCGCTCTACATTGCTCTACTATACTCTGCTTGGTTCTGGGGGGCGAGAAATAGTGCCCGTGGCACGTCAGGTTGGGTTAGGTAGCGCTTGGGTATCTGTTTGGTTCTGGGGGGCGAGAAATAGTGCCCGTGGCACGTCAGGTTGGGTTAGGTAGCGATTGGGTGGGGTAGGTTAGGCTAAGTTTGGTTAGGTTTACTTTGACGTTCGTACCATACACTGTTTTTCGGTAGACTTCTGTTATCCACTGTGCTGTACTACATTATGCTTTGGTCTGACGATGCCAGGAGAAGTGGTGGCGGCATGTCACGTTCGGGTATGCTACGTTTTTTAAGGTTGGGTTGGTTCAGGTTATGATACGTTACTTTCAACTTTTGTGCCATACACTGCTATTCCGTGGATTTTTGTTCTCCACATTGCTCTATTATACTCGATTCTACTCTGTGGAGGAGAGCAATAATGCCCGTTGCGCGTCGGGTAGAGGTAGTTTACGTTTGGCAATGTAAGGCTAGGTTAAGCTCGGCCAGGTAACATGGACTTTCGTGCTATACACAGCTATTCGATGTGTTCCTGTGCTGTACTCTGCTCTACTAAACTATGCTTGGCCCTCGGAGTGCCAGCAATATTGCCCTCGGCACGTTAGGTTTTGTTAGGCTCCGTTTGGTTTGTTTATGTTGGGCTAATTTCAGTAACGGTACCATCGACTTGAATGCTATACACTGTTACTCGTTGCATTTCTGTGATATGTTGTGCTCTACTATATTCTGCCAGGCTGCGAGTAGGTCAGGAGCAGTGGACGAGGCACGTCATGTTGAGGGATGCTATGTTTGGTTAGGTTAGGATAGTATAGGATATCTTCGACCTCTGTGCTGTTCACTACATTGCGGTGTATTTCTGCGCAGTACTGTGCTCCAGTACATTCTGCTTATCTCTGTCGAGGCCAGTAGAAGTGGTCTCGTAATGTTAGTCTGAGATAGACTATGTTTGGGTACGTTTCGCTACACTAGGTTAGGATGGGGTACCTTGACTTTGTGCCGTACAATGCTATTCCGTGTATTTCTGCGCTCTAATGTGCCCCTATATGCTCTGCTTCGCTCAGCGGTGGCCAGTTATAATGGTCTCGGCACACTAAGTTGTGTAAGGTTACGTACCGTTCGGTTAGGTTAGGAAGGCTCGCTTAGGGTTTCTTTGACTTTTGTGCTGTAAACTGCCTTTCGGTGGATTCCTGCGCTCTATACTGTTCTACCATACTTTGCTCGACTCTGGTGAGGCGGGCAGTAAGTGGTCGTGGCACGTCCGGTTGCGCTAGGTTACGTTTTGTTCGGTTAGGTTTGGTTAAGCTTGGTCAGAGTAGCTTTGACTTTCGTGCTATACACTGTTATTCGATGGATATCTGTGCTCTACTGATCCCTACTATATTCTGCTTGGCTATGGGGAGGCCCGGAGCAGTGGTCTCGTCACGTTATGTTGGCTTATGCAGCGTTCGTACAGGTTAGATTAGGCCAGGTTATGTTAGGAAATCTACGGCTTTTGTGCTATTCACTGCAATGCACTGCATTTGTGCGCTCTACTTTGCCCTGGTAGATTCTGCTTGGGTCTGGCTTGCCCAGCAATAGTGGTTTCGTCACGTAAAGTTGGGTTGTGTTACGTTTGGTTAGGTTAGGTTATGACAATCTGGGTCAGGTTTTCTTTGACTTTCGTGATAGGAACTGCTCTTCGGAAGATCCCTGCGCTGGTCCGTGCTCTGCTTTTTTCTGCATGGCCCTGGGGATGCCAGCAATAGCCGAGGCACTTTATGTTGTATTAGGCTACGCGTGACAATGTTATATTGAGATATGTTTGGACGGGATGGCTTCGTCTTTCGTGCTATACGTCATTTTCCACCTGATACCTGTGATCTACTGTGCTCTACATTATCCGGCTTGGCTCTGTGCATTCCGGATTCAGTGGTCGCGGCAGGGTCTGTTGAGTTGCGCTACGCTAGGTTAGGTTTAGTTATGTCAGGTCATGTTAGGATACCTACGACCTTTGTGATGTTCACTGCACTGCGGATTATGTGTGCGGACTACTGTGTCCTGGTACACCCTACTTTCCTCTGTTGAGGTCAGCAATACGTGTCTCGTAGTGTTAGGTTGGACTAGGTTACGTTTGGGTATGTTACGTTTGGCTAGATTAGGATAGGCTACTACGACTTTTATGTCTTACACTGCTATACTTTGAGTTACGGTGATCTACTGCGCTGTACTGTACTCCGCTAGGATCTGGTTAGACCACGAGCAGTGGTCGCGGCGCGTCATGTTGAACTATGTTAAGTTCGGTTAGGTTAGGTTAGTACGGTTGGGTTACGATACCTGCGGCCTTTGTACTGTTCACTGCATTGCCGTGGATTTCTGCACTCTACAGTGCCCTAGTACATTCTGATTTTCTCTATGGATGTCAGCAATAGTGGTCTGGTCATATTAGGTTGAGCTATGCTTCATTTGGGTGTGCCACGTTTGGCCATGAACAGGAGAGGCCACTTTGGCTTTTGTGCTTTACTCTGCTTTTCGTCGGATTCCTATGATCTGCTGTGCTCTATTACATCCTGTTTTGCTCTGGTCGCGGCACGTTGCATTGAGCTATGCTATGCTTGTTTGTGTCAGGTTAGGTCAGGTTATGATAGGATATATTCGACTCTTGCGCTACACACTGCAATGCGATGGATTTCTGCGCTCTGATATGTTCCAGTGTAATCTGCTTGTCTCGGGAATGCCTGCAGCAGCGGTCGCGGCATGTTACGTTCAGTTATGCTACGTCTGGTTGGGTTAGGTTGGGCCAGGTTAAGTAAGGCTATCCTCAACTCTTGTAACACACACTGCTATTCGGTGGATTTCTGCGTCTTGCATTGCTCTACTATACTCTGCTCGACTCTGGGGAGGCGAGAAGTTCCGGTCGCTGCAGGCTAGTTTTTGTTGGGTTACGATTTGTTAGGTTAAGTTGGTGAAGTTTGGTTAGGATAGCTACGACTTTCGTACTATACACTACCATTTGGGGTACACCTGTAATCTACTGTGCACTGACACTTTCTGCTCACCTATTGGGGGGCCAGGAGCAGCGGACGCTTTAAGTTATGTTGAGATATTCTACGTTTGGTTGGGTAGGATTAGGTCTGGTTATGATATGGTATCTTCGACTCTTGTGCTATTCATTGCATTGCGGTGGATATCTGCGCTTTCCTTTGCTCTAGTACATTCTGCTTGCCTTTGGCGACGCCAGCAACAGTGGTCTCGGCACTTTAGGTAGAGCTATGTTACGTTTGGTTAGGGTAGGTTATGTCAACCTCTGCCAGGTTATCCATGACTTTCGGGCTATACACAGCTATTCAGAGGATTTCTGCTCTCGACTCCGCTCTACTATATTCTTCTTGGCCCTAGGGAGGCCAACAATAGTCGCGGTACGTTATGTTTAGTTAGGCTACGTTTGATTAGGTTATGTTCGTTTACAATTGGTTAGGATGGCTTCGACTTTCCTGCTGTACGCTATTATCCGGCTGTTTCCTGTGATCTACTCTGCTCTACTGCATCCCGCTTGGCTCTGGGGAGGCCGGAAGCAGTGATCGCTGCACGCCATGCTGAGTTATGCTACGCTCGGTTTGGTTACGTTGGGACAGGTTGGCCTAAGATATCTACGGCCTTTGTGCCGTTCACAGCAATGCGGTAGATTTCTGCGCTCTTCTGTGCTCTAGTCCACTCTGCTTGTCTCTGTGGAGGTCTGCAATAGCGGTCTCGTCATGTTAGGTTCAGTTAGGCTACGTTTGAACATGTTACGTTTGACTGGGTTCGGATAGGCTACATTGACATTTGCGCTATTCACCGCTATTCGGTGGATCTCAGCTCTCAAATGTGCTCTAACATGCTCTGCTTGGCTCTGAGAGGGCACCAATATTGGTATCGTCACGTTATGTTGAGTTATACTACGATCGGATATGTTAGGCCTGCAAAGTTAGGTCAGGGTGAGTTTTACTACTGCGCTATGCACTGCAATGCTTTGGATTTCTGCGCTCTGGTGTGTGGTAGTATTTTCTGATCGGCTCTGGGGAGGTCAGCAATACTGGTCTCGGCACGGTGTGTTGAGCTATGCTACGTTCTGTTAGGTTATGTTAGCTTCGGTTAAGTCTAGATAGATATGACTTTTATGCTATACACTGCGATTCTATGAATTTCTGCGCCCCAATATCCTCCAGTAAGTTCTGCTGGGCTACGAGGAGGCCAGCAATGGCGGTCGGGGTGCGATAGGTTGAGCTATGTTACGTCTTGTTATGTTAAGGTTGGATATATGATGATAGGGTAGGTTTGACTTTTGTGCTATACCCTTGGCTCTGAGGTGCCCAAAAATAGTGGACACGGCACGTTAAGATGAGCTATGTTAGGTTAGGGTATATTACGTTTGCGGAGATTAGGATGTGATAGCTCAGGTTTTTGCGCTATACACTGCTATCCGTGTACATCTGCACTCTACTGCCCTCGAACATTTTCTGCTTGTCTCTGGGGATGCCAGCGATAGTGGTCTCGACACGTTAGGTAGAGTTATGTTCTGTTTGGTCTTGTTAGGTTTGGTGAGGATAGGATAGGGCATCTTCGTCTCTTGTGCTATTCATTGCAATGCGGTGGGTTTCTGCGCACTGCTTTGCCCCAGCTCATTCTGCTTTTTCTGCTTTTACTTTCGTGCTTTACACTGCCTTTCCGCGGGTATTTGTTCTCTACTGTGCTCAACTGCTACGTGCTTTGCTCTGGGGTGTCCAGGAGCAATGTTCGCGGTACGTCATATTGGTCTATAATGCGTTTGGTTACGTTAGATTACGTCAGGTTAGAATACGATACCTACGGCTTTTGCACTACTCACTTCAATGCGGTGGATTTCTGCGCTCTACTGTGCCCTAGTAAATTCTGCTTGCCTCTGCGGAGGCCAGCAATAGTGGCCTCGTCATGTTAGGTTCAGTTAGACCACGTTTGGATGTGTTACATTTGGTTACGACAGGAGAGTCTACATTGTCCTTTGTGCTGTACACGGCTCTTCCGTGAATTTCTGCGCTCTAGTGCGCTCTAACATGCTCCGCTTGGCCCTACGATGGCCATCAAAGGCGGTTTCGGCACATTACATTGAGCTATGCTATGTTTGGTTAGGTAAGGTTAGGTCAGTTTAGGTTAGGTTATCTTTGACTTTTGTGTCCTACGCAGCTATTCGGTGGATCTCCGCGCTATACATTGCTCTCGAATACGCTGCCTGAATCTGGGGAGGCGAGCAATAGAGGTCGCGGCACGTTATTTTCAGTTATATTATGTTTGGTTGTGTTAGGTTAAGTTAAGTTTGGTCAGGATAGCTTTGTCTTTCGTACCATACAGTGTTATTTGGTGGATTTCTGTGATCCACTATGGTCTCGTCATGTTAGGTTCAGTTAGACCACGTTTGGATGTGTAACATTTGGCTACGACAGGAGAGTCTACATTGTCCTTTGTGCTGTACACGGCTCTTCCGTGGATTTCTGCGCTCTAGTGCGCTCTAACATGCTCCGCTTGGCTCTACGATGGCCATCAAAAGCGGTTTCGGCACATTACATTGAGCTATGCTATGTTTGGTTAGGTAAGGTTAGGTCAGTTTAGGTTAGGTTATCTTTGACTTTTGTGTCCTACGCAGCTATTCGGTGGATCTCCGCGCTATACATTGCTCTCGAATACGCTGCCTGAATCTGGGGAGGCGAGCAATAGAGGTCGCGGCACGTTATTTTCAGTTATATTATGTTTGGTTGTGTTAGGTTAAGTTAAGTTTGGTCAGGATAGCTTTGTCTTTCGTACCATACAGTGTTATTTGGTGGATTTCTGTGATCCACTCTGCTCTACTCTATTCTGCTTGGCTCTGGGAATGCCAGCAGCAGTGGTCTCGGCTCGTTATGTTCAGATATTCTACGTTTGATTAGGTTAGGTTAGGCCAGGTTATGTTAGGAAATCTGCGGCTTTTGTGCTATTCACTGCAATGCACTGCATTTGTGCGCTCTACTTTGCTCTGGTAGATTCATGTAACAGACACTGCTATACGGTGGATATCTGCTCTACATTGCTCTAATAAACTCTGTTCGACTCTGTCGTGGCGAGAAGTAGATCTCGCGGCTCGTTATGCTAAGTTAAGCTACGTTTCATTAGGTTATGTTAGGTTAAGTTTGCCTAGGATACCTCGGCTTTCGCGCTGTACACTGTTATCAGGTGTATTTCTGTGATCCACTGTGCTCCACGACATTGTGCTTGGGTCTGCGAAGGCCAGGAGTAATGGTCGCGGCACGATATGATCAGCTATGCAACGTTCCTTCATGTGACGTTGGGTCGGGTTAAGCTACGGTATCTTCGACTTTTCTGCCATGCACAGCTTTCGGTGGATTTCTGCAATATACATAGCTCTACTACACTATGCTCGACTCCGTGGTGGCGAGCAATAGTGGCCGTGGCACGTAGGTTAAGTATAGCTATGGCAGCCTTTACTTTGCGCTATACACTGTTACACGGTGTATTCCTGTGATCTACTGTGCTCTACTACATTCTGCTTGACTACGGGGCGGCCGGCAGTAGCGGTTGCTGTACGCTATGCTGGGATATGCTGCCATAGGTTA
>NW_016918223.1:33296-42722 GCF_001483705.2 Eufriesea mexicana
TGCGTTGCATTAGTTTGAGTTAGGTTAAGCTTGTTTAGGATTCCTGTGGCCCTCGCGATATACACTGTTATCAGGTGGATTTCTGTGATCCATTCTGCTCTACTGCATTATGTTTCGGGCTGCGGAAGCCAGGACTAGCAATAGTGGTCGCGGCACGTTATATTCAGCTATGCCACGTTCCTTTAGGTTATGTTCGGTCATGTTAGGTTAGGATATCTTCGACTTTTATGCTACTCACTGCAATGCGGTTGATTTTTGGGCACTACTGCGCTCTAGCACATCCTGCTTGTCTCTATGAAAGCCTGCAATAGTGGTCAGGCCGTATTGGATTGAGTTAGTCTCCGTTTGGGTGTGTTACGTTTGGCTACGTTTGGAATGGCTACTTTGATCTTTGTGCTATTCACTGCTATTCGGAAGATTTCTGCGCTTTAATGTGCTCTAATGTGATCTGCTTGGCCCTGGGGATGCCAGCAATATTGGTCTCCTAAAGTTATGCTTAGATACACTAAGTTCCGATAAGTACGGTAAGGTCAGGTTATGTCATGCTATGGTTGACTTTTGCGCCATACACTGCAATGTTGTTGTTTTCTGCGCTCTGCTATGCACTAGTATATTCTGGTTAGCTCTGGGGTGACCAGCAATATCGGCTCCGACGTGACAGGTAGGGATGGGCTACGTTTGGGTGTGTTACATTAGGCAAGGTTAAGATAGGCAACCTTAATATTTGTCTCTACACAGCTATTCCTTGGGCTTTTATAGTCTACTGTGCCGTGCTGCATTCTCTTCGGCTCTGAGGAGGCCAGGAGCAGTGTTTGCGTCACGTTATGTTGAGCTATTCCACGTTCCTTTAGGTTATGTTCGGTCTTGTTAGGTTCGGATATCTTCGACTTTTGGGCTATTCACCGCAATGCAGTGGATTTCTGCGCTACACTGTCCTCTGGTACATTCTTCTTGTCTTTGTGGAGGCGAGCAATGGCGGTCTCGTCAAGTTAGGCATAGTTAGACCACGCTTGAATGTGTTACGTTTGGCTAGGATAGGATAGGCTACTTTGACTTTTGTGCTGTTCATTGCTATTCGGTGCATTTCTGCGCTCTAGTGTGCTCTAATACGCTCTTCTTGAAGCTGCGGGGGCCAGCAATAGCGGTCTCGGCGCGATAGCTTTAGTTAAGCCACGTTTGCATCTGAAAAGTCTGGCAATGCTACGACAGAGTAGTTTAGACTTTTTTGGCACTGATTGCTATCCGGTGGACTTCTGTGCACTACTGCGCTCTATTATGCTCTGCTTGGCTCTGTAGACGCCAGCAGCTGTGGGCGCCGCACGCTACGTTCAGCTATGGTACGTTTTGTTATGTTTGGTTAGGCCAGATTGGGTTAGGATATCCCAGAATTTTGTAACATGCACTGCTAGTCGATGGATTCCTGCGCTCTGCATAGATATGCTATACTCTTCTCAACTCTGTGGTAGCGAGCAATAGCGGTCGCGGCACGCTAGGTTTAGGTAGGTTACGTTCGGCTAAGTTCGGTTAGGTTAAGTATAGCTATGGCAGCCTTTACTTTGCGCTATACACTGTTACACGGTGTATTCCTGTGATCTACTGTGCTCTACTACATTCTGCTTGACTACGGGGCGGCCGGCAGTAGCGGTTGCTGTACGCTATGCTGGGATATGCTGCCATAGGTTAGGTCAGGTTAGGCCAGGTTATTCTAGGATATCTACGGCTTTTGTGCTGCACACTGCAATTCGGTAGGTTTCTGCGCTCTACCGTGCTCTAGTGCATTCTGCTTGTATCTCTGGAGGCTAGCAATAGTGGTCTCGACGTGCTATGTTGAATTAGGCTAGGTTTGCGTATGACAATTTCTGTTAAGTTAGGATAGAATAGCATAGACTTTTGTGCCGTTCACTGCCTTTCGGTCGATTTCTGCGCTCTGCTGCGCTCATGACAGAATAGCATAGACTTTTGTGCTGTTCACTGCCTTTCGGTCGATTTCTGCGCTCTGCTGCGCTCTAATATGTTCTGCTTTGCACTGGTGCCTCCAGTAATTGTTGACCCAGTGCGTCACTTTGAATTAGGTTATGCAGTGTTTGGATAGGTTAGATTATGTTTGGTTAGGGTTGCCTTAAGGTTCGCGCTATACACAACTGTCCGCTTGATCCCAGTTGTCTACTGTGCTCTACTACATTCTGCTTGGCTACGGGGAATCTAGCAGCAGTGGTGGCGGCACGCTGTGTTGTGTCGTACTGCGTTTGAAAACGTTAGGTTATATTAGCTTCGGTCAGGATATGTTTCGTGGGGACCGTCCCCCACTCTCGTTGTAACGTAGGTCACGGAGAACACGAGCAGGCTGCTGGGATTACGCCCGTTCGAGATACCATGGTCCGGGCTCGTGGCTCCTGCAGGCTATGCGTGCGTGCGGTGCGGTGGTATGCGTGCTCTACTGTGCTCTGGTATATTCTGCATGGCTCTGGGCATTCCAGAAATAGTTGTCTCGGCACGTTAGGTTGAATTGTGCTACGTTTGCTTATGTTACGTTTGGTCAATTTGGGATGTAATGGATCAGACTCTTGTGCCATTCACTGCTATTGGGTAGACTTTTGCCCTCTATTGTGCTCTAATCTGTCCTGTTTGGCTCTGAGGTGTCCAGTGTTGGTGGACTCATCATGTTCGGTTGAGTTAGAATTCGGTCCGTTAGGTTAGGTTAGGGAGGCTTGGTTTGGATTTCCTTGACCTTTGTGCTGTACACAGCTATTCGGTGCGTTTCTGATCTCTAATGCGCTCCAGTATGCTCCGCTTGGATCTGGGAGGCCAGCAGTATTGGTCTCGTCAGGTTATATTTCGCTACACTACGTTCGGGCACGTTAGGTTAGGCGAAGTTACGTCAGGATGTGTTTAACCTTTGCTCTATACACTGCCTTACGTTGGATTCCTGCGCTATACTGCGCTTCGGAGCATTCTACTTGTCTCTGTGGAGGCGAGCAACGGTGGTCTCGTAAAGTTAGGCTGAGTTATGTAACGTTTGAGCTTGTCACGCTTGGCTAGGTTTGGATAGGCTTCATTGGCATCTGTGCTTTACACTGCTGCTTGGTGCATTTCTGTGATCTACTGTGCTCCGCTACATTCTGCTTGTGTCGATGGAAGCGAGCAGTACAGGTCTCGTCATGTTAGGTTGTGTTGTGCTTCGTATATGTTCCGTTAGGTGAGGATAGGAGAAGATAGTTTTGGCTTTATAGCTATACACATCTAGCCGCGTGTGGCTGAGCTTTGCCTTGTTCCAATATTGACTGCTTGGCTCTGGCGAAGCCAGCAGTAGTGGTCTCGGCACGTTAGGCTTCGTTATGTCACGTTTGGTTAGGTTAGATTTTGTCAAGCCCAATCTTGTTATCCTTGACTTTCGTGCTGTGCACTACTATTCGCAGTATTTCTGTGTTCGACTGTGCTTTTCTATACTCCGCTTGGTTCTGTGGAGGCCAGCTATAGTGGTCGCGGCAGGTTATGTTAGTTAGGCTACGTTTGATTATGTTATATTAGGTTTAGTTTGGTTAGGATACCTTTGACTTTCGTGCTGTACACTGTTTTCAGGCTGATATCTGTGATCCCGTCTGGTCTACTACATTATGATTAGGTCTGGAGAGGCCATGAGTAGTGGTCACGACACTTTACGTTCAGCTACGCTCGTTCCTTTACGTTAGGTCATGTCAGATTGGGTTAGGATATCTTCAACTTTTGTGCTTTGCACTGCTCTCCCGCGGACCTCTGCGCTCTATTGTGCTCTATTATACTTTGCTTGGCTCTGGGGTGGCCAGTGACAGTGCTCTCGCCATGATAGGTTTAGCATGGTGACGCTTCGTTTGGTTAGGTTTGGAAGGCTCGGTTAGGATTTCTTTGACTTTTGCCCTATAGACTGCTATTCGGTGGATTTCTGCTCACTACATTGCTCTACTATTCTCAGCTCGACTATGTGGTGGCGAGCAATAGTGGTCGTGGCACGTCAGGTTGCGTTACGTTTCGTTTGCTTAGGCTAGGCTAGGGTAAGAATGGTTATGGAGCCTCTGACTTTCGTGATATACACTGTTATCATTTGGTTCCCTGCGACCTATTGTACTCTGCTACCCCATGGTTGGTTCTGGGAATTCCTGGAGTGGTGTTCGCGGCATGTTATGTTCAGCTATGCTACGTCCTTTCAGATTAGATTCGGTGAGGTTAGATTAGGATATTTTGGACTTTTGTGCTATACACTGCTATTCCGTGGATCTCTGCGCTCTACGTAGCTCTACTATACTCTGCTCGACCGTGGGGCGGAGAGCAATAGTGGCCGCGACAGGTTAGATTGTGTTATGTTTCGATTGGTTAGGTAAGGTTAGGCTACGTTTGCATAGTATTGGTTCTACTTTCGTGCTGTACACAGTTATTCGGCGTACTTGTGTGACCTACATTGCCCTACTACAATCTGCTTGGCTCTGGAGAGGCCAGGAGCAGCGGTCGCTTCACGCTGCGTTAAGACATGCTACGCTTGGTTAGGTCAGTTTTGGTGAGGTTGGGTTATGATACCATCAATCTTCGTGCGATTAAACGCAATGCGGTTGATTTCTGCGCACTAATGTGCTCTAGTACATTCTGATTTTCTCCATGGAGGCTATAAGTAGTGGTCTCGCCATGTTAGATTGTGCTAGTCTTCGTTTGGTTATGCCACGTTTGTCTATGTTAGAATATGCTACTGTGACTATCGTGCTTTACACTGCTTCTCGGAGGGTTTCTGTGATCTACAGCAGTCTACTACATTCTGCATTGCTCTTGGGAGGCCAGGAGCAGCGGTTGCGTCACGCTATGCTGGGCAATGCTACATTCTGGTAGGTTTGGTCAGGTCAGGTTAGGTTAGGTTATGTACGGTTTTTCGCTGATCACTGCAATGTGGTGGATTTCTGCGAACTACTGTGCTCTGGTACGCTCTGCTTGCCTCTGTGGTGGCCAGAAATAGTGGTCTGGCCATGTTAGGTTGAGTTAGGATTCGTTCGTGTTTGTTACGTTTGGCCGGGTTAAGACAGGATACTCTGACCTGTGCGCAATTCACTGGTTTTCGGTAGATTTCTGCACTCCAATGTGCTCTAATGTATTCTGCCTGGCTCTGGGAATGCCAGCAATATTGTTCTCGTCAAGTTATGTTTAGATACACTACATTTGGGTAGGTAAGGTAATATCAGATTATGTCAGGATGTGTTCGACTTCGGCGCTGTACACTGCAATGCGGTGGATTTCAGCGCTCTGCTGTGCTGTAGTATATTCTACTTGGATCTGGGAAGGCCAGGAGTAGTGTCCACGGCGCGTCACTTTTTGTTAGGCACCGCGTGGATATGTTACGTTTGGCTAGGCTAGGATACGCTACCTTGACACTTGTGATATACGCTGCTGTTCGGAGGACCTTGGCCCTCTACTGTGCTCTAACGCGTCCTGCTTGTCTCTGGGGTGGAGTGTAGTAGTGTTCTCGGCACGGCAGTTAGAGTTATGTTTCGTTCCGTTGGGTTCGGTTAGGAAGGCTTGATTAGAATTTCTTTGACGTTTGCGCTGCACACTGCTATTCATTGGATTTCTGCGCCCTACATTGCTCGGCTATGCGCTGCTCGACTTTGGGGGGGGGGGCGGGAATTAGTGGTCCTGCCACGTCAGGTTAGGTTGGGTTACGTTTGGGTAGGTTAGGTTAGTTTAATTTTTGTTAGTATGGCTTCGACTTTCGTGCTTCAC
The DNA here is from genome assembly GCF_001483705.2 of Eufriesea mexicana. Classification (NCBI taxonomy): domain Eukaryota; kingdom Metazoa; phylum Arthropoda; class Insecta; order Hymenoptera; family Apidae; genus Eufriesea; species Eufriesea mexicana. The sequence goes on from NW_016918223.1 coordinate 39,033, forward strand.
ACAGTTATTCGGTGAATTTCTGTGAACGTCTGCGCGGTACTGCATTCTGCGTGGCTCTTGGGAGGCCGGGTGCTCTGGTCGCTGCACGTCGGCTTGAGGAATGCTACGTTTGGTTAGGTTATGTTAGCTTGGGTTAGGTATTGATGTTTACGACTTATGTGCCATACACTGCGATCCTATGGACTTCTGCGCTCTGCTGACCTCGAGAAAGCTCTGTTCGACTCTGCGGATGCCAGCAATAGTGGTCGGTATACGTTAGGTTGAGTTATGTTACGTTTGTTTATGGTAATTTTGGACGTATCTGGAGATGATAGCTTTGACTTTTGTGCTATACACTGATATTCCGTGGACTTCTGCTCTCTAGTGCACTCTAGTATTTTCAGCTTGATCTTGGGGTGGGCGGCAACACTGTTCCCGGCACGTTAGGTTGAGTAAGGTTACCTTTCGTGAAGGTAGGTTAGGTCGGGTTTGGTCTGGATAGTTATTACTTTGTGCTGTACACTGCATTTCAATGGATATCTGGGGCCTACTGTCCTCTAGCAAGCTCTGCTCGACTCTGTGGAGGCTAGCAGTATTGGCCTAGGTACGTTAGGTTGAGCTATGGTACGTTTGGTTACGTTAAGGGTAGATAAATTAGGATAGGACAGCTTTGACTTTTGTGCCATGCACTGCTATCCGCGGATTCCTGCGCCCTACCGTGTTCTAGTATTTTCTGGGGAATGCAGCGATAGTGATCTCTGCACGTTACGTTGCTTTATGCCACGTTTGGTTAGGTTAGGTTTTGTCAAGCTCGGTCAGGTTGTCTTTGACTTTCGTGCTATACACTGCCTTTCGGCGGATTTCTGCAATCGAGTATCTCTACAATAATCTGCTTGGCCCTGGGCAGGCAAGCAATAGTCGCGGCAGGCTGTGTTGGGTCAGGCTACGTTTGATTGGGTTATGTTAGGTTCTGTTTGGTTAGGGTGTCTTCGACTTACGGGCTGTGCACCATTATCCGGCGGGTGCCTGTGACCTACTGTGCTCTGCTGTATTCCGCTTGGCTCTGTGTAGTCCGGCAGCTGTGGACGCGGCACGCACCTTTGAGTTACGCTACGTTCGGTTATGTTAGGTTAGGTCAGGTTTTGTTAGGATGTCTTCGACTTTTGTGCTTTTCACTGCAATGCGGAGAGTTTCTGCGAACTACTGCGCTCTAGTGCAATCTACTTGTTCCTGTGGACGTCAGCAATGATTATCTCGTCATGTTAGGTTGTGTTAGGCTACGTTTGGTTATGTTACATTTGGCTAGGCTAGCATATGCTACTATGACATTTGTGCTTTTGACTGCTCTTAGATTGATGTCCACGTTCTACATTGCTCTACTATACTCCGCTCGACTCTGGGGAGGCGAGCAATAAAGGTCGCGCAACGTTAGTTTTCGTTAGGTTATGTTATGTTAGGATAGTGAAGGCCAAGTCTGGCTAGGACAGCTTTGACCTCTGCGATATACACTGTTATTCGGTGTATTTCTGCGATCTCCTGTGCTCTGCCATACTCTGCTTGGACATGGGGAGGCGAGGAGCAGTGGTCGCTGCAAGTTATGTTGAGATATGCTACACTCGGCTAGGTTAGGTTAGGTCAGGTTATGCTAGCGTACCTACGGCTTTTGTGATATTCACTGCAATGCGGTGGAATTCTGCGTTCTACTGTGCTCTAGTACATCTTGCTTGTCTTCGCCGATGCAAGGAATATTGGTCTCGTAATGCTAGGTTGTGATAGACTACGTTTGGATATGTCACGTTTGGCTCGGTTAGAATGTGCTACTTTGACTTTTGTGCTATACACTGCCATTTCATGGATTTCTGCGCTCCAATGTGCTCTAATATGCTCTGCTTCGCTCTCGGGAGGCCTGCAGTAGTGGTCTTTGCTCGTTATGTCCGGTTAGCCCATGTTTGGATAAGTTAGGTCGGGTAGGCACAGAATTTCGAGATGCACACTGTTATTCGGTGGATATATGCTGTCTTCTGTGCTCCACTATACCCTGGTTGGCACTGGGCGGGATTGCAATAGCGGTATCGACGCGTTACGCTGAGTTAAGTTACGTTTGGTTCCGCTACCTTTTGATAGGTTAGAACAGGATAGCTTTGATTTTTGTGCTATACACTGCCCTTCGGTGTAATTATTCCCATTACCGTGCTCTACCACATTCTATTTGGCCATGGGGAAGCCAGCAATAGTGGTCTCCGCACGTTAGACGCAGTTATGCTACGTTCGGTTATGTTACGTGTGGCTATGTTTGGGCAGGATTGCTTCGACTTTCGTGCTGCACACTGTTATTCAGTCAATTTCTGCGCTCTAATCTGCACTACTATATCCTGCTTGTCCGTGGGAAGTCCAGCAATAGTGGCCGCGGCACGTCACTTTGAGCTTGGCTACGTTTGGTTGTGTTACGTTAGTTGAGTTTGGGTGCGGGTAAATTTGACTTTTCTGGTGTATACTGGGTTACTAAGGATTTCTGTCCTCTACTCTCCTGTAACATGTTCTGCTTGGATCAGTGGATGCCAGCAATAATGGTCGCCTCGCGCTGGGATGGGCAATGTTACGTTTGGCAATGTTACAGTTGGTTATGTTGGGAAAGCGTACCTTTGACTTTTGAGCTATACACTGCTTTCCGGTGGACGTCTGCACTCTTATGTGCTCTAGTTTGCTCTGCTTGGCTCTGCGAATGCCATCAATAGCGGCCGCGGCATGTTATGTTGAGTTACACTACGTTCGGTTAGGCCACGTTGTGTCAGGTTAGTTTGGGAAATCATTAACTTCTGTGCTCTACACTATGATGCAGTTGGCCTCTGCGCTATGCTGTGCTCTAGTATCTTCCACTTGGCCCTTGGGAGGCCAGCAAGAGTGGTCTCGGCACGCTAGGTTGAATAAGGCTACGTGCGGTTACGTTTCATTAGTTTGGGTTCGGTTTGGATAGCTTTGACTATTCTGCTATAAACCGCGATTCTATGGATTTCCAATCCCTACTCTCCCCTAAAGTGTTATGCTTGGCTCTGGGAGGCCAGCAATAGTGGTCGCGTCTCCATAGTTTTTGTTAGGCTACGTTTGGTTTCGTTACGTTTGGTTAGGCTGGGAGAGGGTATCTCCGACTTTTGAGCTATACACCCCTATTCGGTGGATTTCTGTGCTCCCCCTGCTCTAATGTTTTCGTCCTGGCTCTGGGGAGGGCAGCAATGTTCTCCTCGGCACGTTTGGTTAAGTTATATTAAGCTTGGTTAGGCTAGGTTTCGTCTAGTTCGGAGAGGATAGCATTGAATTTCGTGCTATACACTGTTGTTCCGCTTGGCGCTGCTGAGGCCAGCAATTGTGGTCGCGGTACGCTACGTTGCACTATGCTGCGTTCGGATATGTTACTTTTGGCAAGTTAAGGGTAGGGTTTCTTTAACTTTTGTACTATAAACTGCGATATTATGGATTTCTGGTATCTATACACTACGTTCGGGCACGTTAGGTTAGGCGAAGTTACGTCAGGATGTGTTTAACCTTTGCCCTATACACTGCCTTACGTTGGATTCCTGCGCTATACTGCGCTTCGGAGCATTCTATTTGTCTCTGTGGAGGCGAGCAACGGTGGTCTCGTAAAGTTAGGCTGAGTTATGTTACGTTTGAGCTTGTCACGCTTGGCTAGGTTTGGATAGGCTTCATTGGCATCTG
>NW_016918224.1:0-8227 GCF_001483705.2 Eufriesea mexicana
TTTACTGATGAGTTATTGCTAGATGTATCCACAATTCCAAGTACGATAGTTGGTAGACCCACCCGTACGGCAGTGTAACCCGTGGATTAGTCTGTTCTTTGATGATATAAGTACTATTGCTATTCTATAGACACCACGGACTGACCAATTATCTCTCCATGCATTAAAAATTGACGAAACAGTAATGAGTGCAGCCATCATCAGGGTAACGTAGACGCTCGATTAATTTGCTCACTGATGATGTAGGTTCCAAAGCAAGTCCAGAATAAACAATGTATAGTTATGGCTAGAGATATTCATAATTGAAAGTACGGTTCATAGTACATATATCAGGAGAGCACTGTAGCCGTAGAGAAGCCTGTTCAATGAGGATGTAGGTAGTATTGAGTCTCTTGAATCGCATTAGAGAGATCCGTTCTATCTCGAGAAAGTAATAATTGCAATAACGGCACTGAGTACAGCAGCCATCCAAGGACTGCTGCCGCTGGATTAATCTATGCTGTGAGCTTATTAGTATTATTGCAATTCTGGGTTGGCAAAGGACAGACCCAATATCGCTCGAGACGCAGGAAATCAACGAAAAAGTACTGTGTGCAGCCATCACGAGAGTACTTCAGCATATGTATTAATCTACGCACTCATGATCTTAATTCCACCGTAGCTCTAGTATAATCAAAGTAAGAATTAGCTATGGATAGAAATATTTATATTTCATAGAACTGTAGTTGGTACATCCGCCGATATAGCGACCTAGCAGTTGAATTAACCTGTCCAGTGATGATTTTAATTCCACACTTGTTTTAGAATAATGAATGCATATATCAGTTATGGCTAGAGATATAAACAATTCACAGCCCGGTAGTTGGTACACTCACAAATGGGGCACACTAATCATTGAATTAGTTTGTTCAGTGATGACCAACATCCTATTGCAGGTATAGAATGACAAATGGCAGATCCATTTCAGCTCGATGCATTAAATACCGACGGCACAGTGATGTGTAGCCATCATCACAGTACTATTGCCGCGGCATTAGTTTGTTCACTGAGCACTTAAATTCCACAGTAGTTCTGGTATGTTCAACATACGCATCAGACCTGTCTCGAGGCATTTGAATCTCCCAGTACGGTAGTTGGTACATCCACCAATAGAGCACTGTAGCCGTTGTATTACGCTGCTCAGTGATGATATAAACCCTAATCCAATTGTAGTATGACAAAGGCATGACCCATTATCGGTCGAGGCGTTAACAGTTGATGAAACAGTACTGAGTGCAGCCATCATCACAACACTTTGGCAGCTGGGCTAATTAGATTACTGATAATACAATTTAACAGCAATTCCATAATAATCAATTTATAGTATGATCATGGCTACAGAAATTTACAATTTTCAGTGCGGCACTTAGTTCGTCCATCACCAGAGCACCGTAGCTGTTGAATTAGCATGTTCGTTGATGATGTTCGGTTATATAGTACTTCATGTATGTCAAAGGACTGTCCCCTTATCCCTCGTGGTATTAACAATTGGCGAAGGGGTTCTGAGGACAGCCCCGATCACATTAATTTGACGGTTATGCTAATCTGTTCGCTGATAATGTAAATTTCAAGACAAGTGTGGAATAGTCAATACATTCTACGGTTGCGACAAGAGATATTTATAATTGTATGTACATTTCTTAGCACATCCATCAATAGAGCACTGTATCCGTTGGATTGGTGTGTTCAGTGATGATTTAAGCCCTTCGGCAAATCTGGATCGGCAAAGGACTGACCAATTATCTCTCGAGACGATAACTATTGTCGAAACAGCACTGAGTACAGCCATGACCACAATGCTTTGCACGTTGGACAAATTTCTGCAATGATAATCTAAGTTTAACAACAACTCTAGTATTTTCTATGCATATTACGCATATGGCTACAGATATTTACAGTTGACAGTACGGTACTTAGTACATCCATCAAGGGATAATTGTAGCCGTTTTATTAACCTCTTCTGTAATGATGTAGATTTAGCAATAATTCTAAGAAACCGAAAGGCAAATCCGTTGCTGTTCGTGTAATTAACGATCGACATAACAGTACGAAGCACTGCCATTACCGCAGTAGTACAGCTGCTGGATTACTCTGTTCACTCAGAATTTAAATTCCGCGGTAAATCTAGTATGATCATTTCATACAACAGTTACGCAAAAAGACATTTAAAATTGCCAGTGCGGCTGTTGGCGCATCCACCATTGGAGCAAGTGTAGCCTTTGGATTAATCAGTTCAGTGATGATTTAGATTTCAAGGCAAGTCTGGGTTACTCAATGTATAGTACGGTTAATGCTTGGGTCTCTTACAATTGACAGTACGGTTCTTAGCACTTCCATCAACAGGGCAATGTAGCCGTTATATTGATATGTTCAATGATGATTAAGATTCTGTAGCAATACTGGAATGACAAGAGACAAGTATGTTATAGCTCGAGAAATTAACAAGTGACGAAAGAGTACTGAGCGTATCAACAATCAGAATACTTAAGCTATTGGACTAATCTCTTCACCGATACATTAAATTTAGCAGCAATTCTAGAAGGAGCTATATATTTTACGGTTATGGCTAGAGATATTTACAGCTGACATTACGGTACATAGTACACCCATCGACAGTGCGCTGCGGCCGGTGAATTAACCTGTTTCACTATTGATGTATATAGTATGCAAATTAAAGAATAACAAAAGAGAGCTCCGTTGTAGTACGAGACATTAATAACTGACGAATGGGTGTAGAGTACAGCAATCATCACAGAAGAGCTCCTGTTTGATTAATCTTCCATCGCACGATATAAATTTCATTGTAGTCCTAGAATAATCAATGAAAGCACCATCTATGGCGAGAGCTATTGACAATTCCCAGCGCGGTAGCTGGTACATCCACCAAGAGATCACTGAACCCGTTGGATTGATCTGTTCAGAAAGAACATAAATTCCACAGTAATTCTAAAATATCCTACGTATACATATGTTATGGCTGGAAATATTAACATTTCACAGTCCGTTAGTCTGTACATCCGCCAATAGAGTATTTGAATCATCGCATTAATCCATTGAGTGATGATCAAATTTCTATTGCAATTCAAGTGTGACAAAGGACTGATCCATTATCCCTCAAGACATCAATAATTGACGAAACAGTGCTAAGTACAGCAATCACCGGAGCACTTTAGTCGTTGGACTAATCTGCTCGCCAATAATATAATTTTCACAGCAATTGCAGAATAATGAATGCATAGTACGGTTATAGCTACAGATATTTACTGTTCGCATATCGGTACTTGGTACATCCATCAACAGAGCGCTGTAGCCGTTGAATTCACTTCTTCAATGTTGATCTATGCTTTGTAGTATATCCAGGATGACAAAAGACAGATCCGTTATAGCTCCAGACATTAACAATTGAAGAAAGAGTATTGAATACAGCCACCGCTGGTGTTCTATTGCAATTGGAATAATTTCTTCACTGATAGTATAAATTTTGCAGCAATTCTAGAACAATCGATATATAGTATGGCTATGGCTGCAGATATTTACAAATGACGGTACGGTACATTGTACATGCACAAACAGTTTACTGCAGCCGTTGGATTAACCTGCTCAATGATGATTTTTCAGTTCTGCAGCAATTCTAGGCTTACAATGCATACATCCGTTACAGCTGGAGATTTGACATAACAGCACTCAGTACAGCCAGTACCAGAGTGCTGCAGCCATTGGATTAGTGTGTTCAATGATGATAGATGTTCCATACTAGGTCTGTACCTATCAAAGAATACATCAGCTATGGTTAGCGGCATTTACGATTCGCGGTACGGTAGCCGGTACATCTGGAAATAGAGAACAGTAGCCGCTGGATTAACCTGTTTAGTGATGATTGCAGTTTTATTGTACTTCTAGAGTGACAATGTACCGGCCCGTTATCGCTCCAGGCATTAGAGATTAGCGAAACAGTACTCAGTACAGACATCTCCACGGTACATTAGCTGTGGGACTAATTTGTTGCCCAATAATTTAATTCCAACAGCTATTCTAGAGTAATCAATGTATAGTGCAGTTATGGCTTGAGGTATTTACAACTGACGGTACGGTACTTAGTATATCCATCAAAGTAGCATCGTTGCCGCTGAATTAACCTATACAGCTATTCTTGAATAATCGGAGCATAGTACCGTTATGGATACAGGTATTTACAATTGACAATACGGTTTTGTTCATCCATCATCAGTGCGCTGTAGCTGTTAAATTAAACACTTCAATGATGATGTAGATTCAATAGCAACTCTTGAATGGCAGAAGACATATCCATTATCCCTCGAGACGCTAACAATTCCACAATCGGTGCTAAGTGCAAACATCGTCACAGTACTCCAGCCATTGGAATGATTTGTTCACTCACAGCGTACGTTTGACGGAAATTCCAGAATAACCAGTGCATGGTATGGGTCCGGTTAGAGTTATTTGCAATTGACTTTATGCTACTTACATCCACCAATAGATCGATGTAGCATTTAGATTTACCTTTTCAATGATTACCTTATTTCCAATGCATTTCTAGATGAACAAATGTATCCATCAGTGATGCATAGATACATTTGCAATTCTCAGTATGGTAGCTGATATATTCACCAATACAGCACAGCAGTCGTTGGATTTATCTGCTCAGTGATGAATTATAAGTCACTGGAATACTTGAATGACTATGACTGCACCATTGTCGCCTAAGACATTAATAAACGACAAAACAGTACTGAGTACAGCCAACATCACAGTACTTCATCCGTTGGAATAATTTGTTCACTTATAATTTAAGTTGAACAGCAACTCTGGAGAAATTAATGCATAGTACGTTTGTGGCTACAGCTATTTGGAATTGACAGAATGTACGATGTACATGCACCAACAAAGCACTGTAGCTGCTGGATTAACCTGTTCATTCATGATTAATATCCATCAGCAATTCTAGAAGAACAGAACATTGACCCATTATCGCTCGAGATATGAAAAATTGAAATGACGTGGCTGGCTGCAGCCATTAGCACAGTCCTTCAGTCATTGGACTAATTTGATCACTGATGGCTTAAATTCCACAGTTGTTCAGGAATAATCAACGTATACGTCAATTATGGCCAGAGATATTTACAATACCCAGTACGGTAGATGGTGCGTCCGTCAATACAGCACTGTAGCCGTTCGATTAAGCTATTCAGGCGTGATCTAAATTTTATGGCATTTCTAGAATGACATTGGGCTGACGGACTATCGCTCGAGAAAATAACAATTGACGAAACACTACCGAGTACAGGCATCATCACAGTACAGTGGCTGTGCTAATAATTTGCTCACTGATAATTTCATATGAACAGTAGTTCAAGCATAATCAACGCATAGTACAGATATGGCTACATATATTTCCAGTTGGCAGTACGGTTTTTGGTAGACCCATCAACAGAACACTGTAGCCGTTGGATCGATCTGTTCAATGACGAGCGAGAATGTATAGCAGTTCTTGAATAACAAAAGACGGATCCGTTATAGCTCGATACATATACAACTGCCGACTCAACGCTATGCACAGCCTTCACGATAGTACTGTAGTCGTTCTTTTAATTTGTTCACTGATGACACAAAGTACACACTAACTCTAGAATAATCAATGCATGCATGAGTTATGGCTTGAGTTATTTAAAGTACCCAGTGAAGTATTAGAAGCTTCCACCAACTGAGCCCTGTTGCCGTTGGATGAACTTGTGTATTGATGACATAAATTCCACTATAGTTGTAGGATAATCAATGTATACACCCGATTTTGCCAGAGATATTTACAATTCCCTTCAGTGTAGTAGGTACATCCACCAATAGAGGACTGCAGCCGTTGGATTAATCGATACAGTGATAATTTAATACAATTGCAATTCTAGAATTCCAATGGACTGACCCATTACCCGTCGAGACATTAGCAATTGACGGGAGAGTACCCAGTGCGTCCATCATCACATTACTTTAGCCGCTGCAGGAATTTGTTCACAGATAATGTCAGTTTATCGACGAAGCAAGAGTAATCCATGCATAGTACGGATAGGGCTCGAGATGTTTAGAATTGACGAAAGAGTACTGTATACAGACATCATCGTACTACTTTAGCCGTTGGATTATGTCCTCCCCTGATAATATAAATTTAACTGCAATTTTAGATTAATCAATGTATAGTACTGTTATGGCTACAGGTATTTGCAACTGACAGTACGGTTATCACTACATCCATCAACAGACCTCAGGTGCCGTTGTATCAAAACGTTCAAGGACTATTTACATTATATAGCAATTCTAGAAACAAAATGCAGATGAGATATAGCTGGAAATATTAGCGTTTAACATAAGAGTATTGAGAACGGCCATCGTTGCAGTACTGCAACCGTTGGAACAACCGGTTCACTGATGACATTTATTAAAAAATTGTTCTAGGGTAATTAATGTATACATAAGTCATGGCTAGAGATATTTACAATTCTCAGTATGTCAGTTGGTGCAGCCACCAATAGAGCACTGTAGGCGTCTTATTAACGAGTTCAATAATGACTTTATTTTATAGCAATTCTAGAATGACAGAAGGCGGATCAGTTATTGCTAGAGATATTGAAATCCGATGAGTCAGTACTATGTACAGGCATCATCACAGCACTGTAGCCGCTATAGTGGATGTTCATTTATGACACAAATTCCACAGTAGATCTGGTATAATTAATTGATACATCTTTTATGGCTGGAGATAATTGCAATTCCCATCGCGGTATTCGTACATCCACCAATAGGGCACAGTAGTCGCTGAAATATACATTTCAGTAACCATTTAAATTAAAAAGCATGTCTAGTGTAGTCAATCTATTGTACGGGTATGTCTAGAGACATTTACAATTGACAGTACTGCTCTTACTACATACATCAACAGAGCCTTCTAGCCGTTGGATTGATCTCTTCAGTGTTGATCTATATTCTATAACGATTCTACAGTGAGAAGCGGCGGATCCATTATCGCTCGATATATTAACTTCTGACAACACAGTACTAAGTGACGTTACAATCACGGTACTGTAGTCTTTGGATTAATTTGACCACTGATGACTTTATTTCCACAGAAGGTCTGGAACAGTCAATGAATACATCAGTTATGGCTGGAGATATTTATAATACCCAGTACGGTATTTCATGCATCCACCAACTGAGCACTGTAGCCGTTGGATAAATTTTTATCACTGGTGATGTAAATTCCAAGGCATGGCTGGATTAGCTAATGTATAGGACGGTTGTGGCTAGACTTACCTCCAATTGCGTGTACGGTTGTATTCTATCTATTAACGGATCACTGTAGCCGTTGTGTTGATCCATTTAATAATGTACTAGGTTCAACTGCAATTCTGGAACGAAAAATTGCTGACCCATTGACGCTCGAGGCATTAACAGTTGACGAAACGGTACCGAGTACAGGCATAATCGCAGTTCCCCAGATTTTGGATTAAACACGTCACTGATGATGACATTCTACAGTAGTTCCAGCATAATCAACGTATACATCAGATATGGTTATAGGTATTTGATGCACCCAGTGCGGTAGATGATGCATTCGGCATTTCAGCCCTGTAGGCCTTGGATAGATTTGTCCACTGACGATGTAGATTCCAAAGCACGCATGGAGTATTCAATGTATAGGACTGCTAAGGTTAGATATACATCTAGTTGACAGTTAGGTTCCTTGTGCATCCAGCAAGGGAGCACTACAGCCGTTGGATTAATCTACTCAATGATGACATAGACTCTATGGCATTTCTAGAATGACAAAGAACAGCTGGATCCTCGCACGAGGTGTTAAAAATTGACGGAACAGTACTCAGTACAGTCATCATCACAGTACTGTAGCCATTGGATTAGTTTCTTCACTGGCGATGTAAGTTGCAATGCATGTCTAGCGTAACCAGCGCATGGAACAGTTATGGCCAGAGGTATTTACAACTAACAGTACATTGCTTAGTACGTCATCCAACAGAGCACCTTAGCAGTTGGATTAATCTGTTCATTGATAATTTATATTCCATGGCAACTCTAGAATGGCAAAACACGGATCCATTTCCGCACGGGACATTAATGAATGGAAACACAGTACTGAGCGTAGCCACTACTACATTACTGCAGC
>NW_016918225.1:0-1198 GCF_001483705.2 Eufriesea mexicana
CACCACGATATTAGTCAAAAATGGCATTAAAATTGAATTTTCCAACAACATTCAATATCATTGCAATGGCGATAGCATACCAAAAGGATCATTCCTCCTTGCTTATGCAAGAAAGCTGGCTCACCACGATATTAGTCGAAAATGTCTATAAAATTGGGATTTCCTGCAAGATTCTATAGCATTGCAATGCCTATAACACGCCAACACAATCTTTCCTCCTTATTAATGCGAGAGACTTTGCTCACCACGATATTAGTCGAACATGTCAATAAAATTGAATTTCCCAACCAGATTCTATAGCATTGCGATGGAAATAGCACGCCAATAGAATCTTTCCTCCTGATTTATGTCTGGACGGTAGCTCACCACGATATTAGTCTAAGATGTCAATAACATTGTATTTCCCAGCCAGATTCTATAACATTGCAACGGCTATTGCACGCAAATTGAATCTTTCATACTTATTTATGCAAGAAAGTTATCTCACAACGATATTAGTCGAAAAAGTCAATAAAATTGAATTCTCCATCCAGATTCCAGTGCATTGCAATGGCTATAGCACTCCAAAATGATCTTTCCTCCTTACTTATGCAAGGAAGTTATGTCACCACGATATTAGTCGAAAATGACAGTAAAATTGAATTTTCCAGCCAGATTCAAGATCATTGCAATTGCTATAACACGCCAATAGTATCTTTACTCCTTATTTATGCTAGAAAGTTAGCTCACCAAGATATTAGTCGAAAATGTCAATAAAATTGAATATTCCATCCAGATACTATAGAAATGCAATGGCTATAGCACGCCAAAAACATCTACCATCCTTGTTTATGATCCATCCTTGTTTATGTAAAAAAGATAGCTCACCACGATGTCAGTCGAAACTGTCAATAAAATTGGACTTTCCAGGCAGATTCAATAGCATTGCAATGTCTATAGCGCGCCAATTGAGTCCTTCTTCCTTATTTATGCAAGAAATTTGTCTCACCACGATATTAGTCGAAAATGTCAATAAAATTGAATCTTCCAACCAGATCCTAGGGCACTGCAATGGCTATAGCACGCCAAAAGGATCATTCCCCATTACCCATGCAAGGAAGATAGCTCACCACGATGATAGTAGAAAATGTCAGCAAAATTGTACTATCCAGCCAGATTCTATAGCATTGAAAAGCATATAGTACGCCAATAGCATCTT
>NW_016918226.1:0-1684 GCF_001483705.2 Eufriesea mexicana
ATGTATGTATGGTTGGATGGATGTATGGATGGAAGGATTTATGGATGTGTGGATGTGTGGATGGATGGATGGATGGATTTATGTATGGAAGTACGAACGTATGGATGATACGGTTGTATGGATGTATGGATGTATATACGTATGGATGTATGGATGGATGGATGAATGCATGGATGGATGTATGGATGAATGGATGTATGGATGTATATACGGATGGATGTATGGATATATGTACGGTTGGATGGATGTAAGGATCCATGGATGTATGGGTGGGTTGATGTATGGATGGATGGAAGTATGGAACGATAGATGTATGACTGTATGGATGTGCGGGTGGATGAATGGATGGGTGGATGAACTGAAGGGCGGGTGAAAGGAAGGATGGTGGAACGGATGCATGGATGGATGGAAGGGCGTATGTATGGATGCATGTATGGGTGGATGTTTGGATGTATGTACGGATGTATGTATGGATATATCTATGGATGTATGTATGGATATGTATATGGGTGTATGTGTGGATGTATGGATGGATGTATGTATGGACATGTGTATGGGTGTATGTATGGATGTATGGATGTATGTATGGATGTACGAATGTATGGATGATACGGATGTATTGATGTATGGATGTATATATGTATGGATGTTTGGATGGATGCATTTATGGATGGATTTATGTATGGATGGAAGGATATATGGATGTATATATGTTTGGGTGGATAGATGTATGGTTGCGTGGATGTATGTACGTATGGATGTGTGGGTGGATGAATGGAAGGGTGGATGGAAGGAAGTGTGGATGGATGGATGGGTTGATGAAGGGATACATGGATGGATGGATGGCTGTATGGAAGAATGGATGTATGTATGGATGTATTTATGGATAGATTTATGTATGGAAGAATGGATATATGGATGGATGTATGTCTGGGTGGATAGTTGTATGGGTGCGTGGATGTACGGACGGATGTATGTATGGATGGATGGTTGTGTGAACGGATTGAGTTATGGATTGACGCATGCACGGATGTATGGATATATGGATGCATATATGTATGTATGTATGTGCGGATGGTTGTATGGATGGATTGTAGTAAGAATGGATGGATTTATTTATGTACGTAATTATGAATATATGGATGTATGGTTGCACGGATGTACCGTTGGATGCATGAATGGATGCGTGAATGCATGGATGTATGTATTTATGAATGTATGGATGTATGGTTGTATGGATGTCTGGATGTATTGATGTGCGAATGTATGCGTGTACGGATGTGTGGATGTATGGATATATATATATGTATGGATGTATGGATGGAAGGATGTATGTATTGATGTATGTGTGGATGTACGGATGGATGGATGGATTGTTGGATGTATGTAAGGATGTGTTGATGTATGTACGGATGTATGTATGGTTATATCTATGGATGTATGAATGGATGTATGGGAGGATGTGTGTATTGATTTATGTATTGACGAATGTCTTCGTGTTTGCATGGATGTATGTGTTGATGTATGCATGGATGTATGGATGGATGGAAGGGTGCATTGTTGTATGCATGTATGGATCGATGGATGTATGGTTGGATGGATGGATGGATGGATGGATTTATGGATGTGTGGATGGATGGACGGATGGATGTATGGGTGGATAGATGTATGGATCAATGGATGT
>NW_016918228.1:0-205 GCF_001483705.2 Eufriesea mexicana
AGATATTCATTCAAGTAAATGTAGACATATGTTTTATGTAATAAATTTGTATGGATTTATTATTACAAATTATAAACAAAATGATACCCTATTTTCACGTGACAAAAATATTCGGACACATTGTACGTTTACGATATTTCTCTGCCCGAGCAGTTAATGTTTTTGCAAGTTACCGATGAATGTTTACAAACATAGCTTTAGCCGA
>NW_016918228.1:251-6127 GCF_001483705.2 Eufriesea mexicana
ATATGGGTCGTAAAGGAAAGAATACATCGTTCGATTTACGTCAATTAATAATTTTTCATCGTGGGGAAAGAAAGCCTTACCGCGACATTAGTTCTTTACTTAAAATCAGTAAAAGTAAGGTTGCTGACATTGTTAGGAGGTTAGAGGATGAATATCGTATCGACTTTATTCCTTAAACTGGTCGACCAGCCGCTCTAACTGCGAAAGAAAAAAGAGGAATGGTTCGAAATATTAAAGCAAATCTTCGATTAAGTGCTTCGAAATTGGCGGCAGAATATTACGAAGAGACAGGAACACAAGTTCATCCCGAAACAATTCGGAGAATTCTTAGGCAACACGAGTACAACGGCCGTGTCTGTAGAAAAAGGCCTTTTATTAATGAGGCCAACAGGAAAAAGCGTGTATTCTTCGCACGAGAGTTTATTTTAAAGGAGGAATCATGGTGGGACATCGTTACATTTGCCGATGAAAGCAAATTTAGCATCCACAATTAAGATGGAAAAAGAATGGTGTGACGGAAAGCGAATAAAGGGTTCCACCATCGAAACACGAGAGGTACCGTATAACACGGCAGAAGTAGCGTGATGGTTTGGGGCTGTATTTCGTCCAAAGGAGTTGGCAATTTAGTTTTTCTTGACACCATTATGGAGAAAAACTGTTACTTGCAGCTACTGAAGAGTAATTTATTAAATAGTGCAGAAAAAATGGGAATTCGCAACAATTTTAAGTTTTACCAGGATAACAACCCCAAACATAAAGCACGCACTGTACAAAAATTCTTGCCTTATCGTTGCCCGAAAGTTCTTCATCCTCCACCACAATCGTCGGATCTGAATCCGATTGAAAATTTATGGGACAACTTAGATCGTAGAATACGAAAAACACCAATTAATTCAAAAGAAGAATTCAAAGAAAGGTTACTGGATGAGTGGACTGCTAACAGTACGAACTATTTGGAAAAAATCATTTATAATATGTCGAACAGATCGAGGTACTTATTGAAACAAAGAGGCTATGCGACAAAATATTAAAAAATGTGTTTATGTAAATAAATTAGAGTTATATAATGTTATTTATGCCAAGTATCCGAATACTTTTGTGACGTGAAAATGGGGCATCATTTTGTTTATAATTTATTATAATAAATCCATACAAATTTATTACATAAAACATATTTCTGTTTACTTGAATAAATGTCTTCTCACTAGAAGAAATAGTGAACACGATCCATTTATTAGTATCTGCGATAGGATCTGATTAATTCAGACACACCCTGTATCCGAATATTTTCGCGAGTCACTGTATATCCTTAGTCGTCGTGCTATGATAGGGTACCAGGTAGAAGGATGCAAAGAAGGGATACGTTTCGTCCTGGACCTGCTACTAGTGGACTGGTCAGTAAGTCTTTCTAGCAGGTTCTACCTTAGACGGAGGATACTTGGGTAATCATAGGTACTTGTATTTATGGGAGGTCGAGTATTCATCGCGGACTTGCGAGAAAATTCTCAAACCTCCGTTTCAAGTCGGAATCTATCCATTGGCGAGGGTGTGAATGAAGCCGCTACATAGTGTTCCGTCGCGGAACAAAGACCGGTTCAAAAGACACCGTTGCGGTCTCTCCAGCGGTCAAATCCCAAGTACCCAAATGACAAGAACATCGGAATCTCCTAATGTACCGTATCGCCGTTTCGTATCGTTGCCTGTTGCGTGGTAGTTTCCTGCTTATTGTTTCGACTGATCCCAGACGTGCGAAACAATGCGACCTACCTTCCCACCAAGAGGCTTGAGGGAGGTCGGCACAAATCCACGTGTGTCGTATCCTTGGACTTCGGCGAGTTGTGGAGCCATAAACGACCATACTTTTTCAGACGCGGTCATTTTCAGTGCGGCTGATCTTCATGTACGTCACTCTGAGTGAAGGGGTTCCTTTACTACTATTTTCGGTAGAGAGACGTTTTCTTCTTTTGAAGGAAACCGAACAGCGGACCGAGAGAACGCTCTTGGTCCTATTTAACAAATCAGGGCACCGTTAGCCCCTTACCGAATTCCCAATTTTCCTCAGTTAGATCACCCTGAAAATCGAAGAGTCACTCGTTCTTATGTCTTGCAGTTTCCACGTTGTCTGACTATCTAACATTCGACTATCCTTAAATTTCTCATGAAACTTTGACACCGCCGATGTTCGACTCGGTCGTAGTCCAGCGTTTGACATACCTTAACCGTCCTTCTTATTTGCGATCATCAAATTGAGTACTCAATATCAACGCATTGCATATGGGTGAGGAGATATTTCGTCTTTAGCAAGCCGAACGTTGTGGCCGGGCAACGAGATATCTCGTTTTCAGGTTTCTTCGACTCAATCGATAATTTAAGAAATTAAAAATAGATTTTCTTCTTACGTTACCAGGGTAACGAAGTCTCGCGTATTCTCCTAATAAATGGTTAGCGAAGAAAAGTGAATGTCAACATTCCAAGAGCATAAAAATCAGTCGGTCAGCATAGTCATTAAATCGGTAACTCTGTGTCGATCGTGTATCGTACCTTATAAAGTGTTTTATTGGTGTACAGCACTTTGTTATTTCAAAGTTCGTGTTTCAATTTGCAAGTATTGGGATTATGGGTAAAAGGAAATAACTCTCCATTTTATAATTATCTTTATTCTCTCCTAAGGAAGGTATATCTCAAGTATTCAGACTGTTCGCGTAGAGAGTCGAAACTAGAGTGAAGAAAAAGGGTATGCGATTGCAGTTCGTCCTGGTCCCCTAATTCTTATCTAACGTGTGAAACGAACACTTCACGCATTCCCGGCACCTCTTCGGCGCATAGTTTAAAGATATATGTATTTCTCTTGACAGATTAATTTTTGTATATTCAATACGCTAAGACGTATCTTATTTTCAACAGTAATGAAACAGATTTTTAAAAATCATTTACATTTTCAGTCTTCTAATGATAATTTATAATAAGAATTATTTTATGGAATAGGCCTTAATTCTAAAATAGTAGCAAAATGACGCATAGAAGTAAAGAAAATGAAAGTCAAAGTGAATTTTTGTTTGATGATTTATCGGATGCACCAAATTCGTAAGAAATCTCTAGTTAAAAATAATAAAGCTTTAATCTTAAATATCTCAAAAACTATAGAATAGTTGCCCTTATAATGCTACATTTTCTTGAACTGGATGACTAAATCTACAAACCTGCAAAGTTTCGACTAAATCTATGACCCGAGGGACTTTCACTCTCCTTGTTAGAACGAAAGAGACCGCGTGCAAGAGGATCGATTGTAAGGGGTATTTATGACAGAGCCGAATGCAAGTGAAGAGGGAAATCCTAGGAATGCGTCTGAGTGTTTAGGATACGTGACCCACCGATTGAGAAAGAGATCATGAATATGAAAGAAGACAGAGTGCAAGGTTTAAATAAGAGTGCAAGGACGCGGAAGAGTCAGTGTGTGTTTTAGAGTCAGTCATAGAATTGTCGAGAAATAGCGAGTGAGAGCCAGCCGAGAGTTTATTAGCGCTTAGAATAAGTTTTAGTTTAGAATAAATCATTTTTATATTTACATCACTGCTTATTCTGTTGCCTATTCGACATTCCTACAGTAATTTAAAACTGGATAAGCACGTATTCCTTAATATTATTTTACTCTCTTTTTTCTTCCGTCAGAAGTCTTTAATGCCCGTTCTTGTTTCTTCTTTATATCCTCATCGTTCAATTTCCGTCGTTTGTCATACACATTACATAGCGAATTAGGTATGCTACAGAAAAATATTAGAAATATTATATATTAAGTAATATTAAAAATATTAAAGATATTAAATGTGCTTCAGATGGCGTACGTTTCGCTTTACGAGTAAGTAAATAGCAGTCGTAGTTCTACGATGATCATTGTGCTTATGAATATTCCACATTTGTACCTTCTCTTTGTATTCGTATCGCATGTTACCGGTTTATTGCTGTCGCGCGACAGGTAAACATGTAATACAGTTCTTATGATATTCTAACTATTTTTTAATTTGGGGGAATATAGTGGTTTATATCAACGACCATACCACGAAGAAAGCACTCAGTATTTACTCGTGCTGTCTCACTCATAATGTCAGTATAGGTGTGTTCTTGCTTGTGTTTAGTTCCGTTCTCTTTTTTTCCGGCGCTCCGTTATTCTTGATACTTTTAACATATATACATAGGGAAGAAACATTGATTGTTGGTTAAATTTAGCCCAAAGTTGTATGGCACATAGATTCTAAAAGATAAGCATCCCTGAACGCTATAACAGGGGTCCCGCCTCAGTTATTGACTCAAAACTACCCTTGATGGATGCAGAAGATAGCTCACCTCGCGTGCTGACCGAGGAGTCCTTCAATGATGTTATACGCCTTGTAAGGGAGAAAAATCGGTTCCCCACCAGCGATCAACACATCCGCCCCTTCCTTAATATAAAACTGCATAAATACCGCAAAACGAGAAAAATAATTAACCCCGCTACTAATATGAAGAAACCAAAGAGCAACACAAAAAGCGACAAAATGGACACCTCACTTCTTTCCGACGAGGAAAACTCAAAGTCGTCAAGCACAGGCATGGTCACAGAACCTGATGACCAAACATACTCGTCTAAGTACCTCGAGCTAAAAAAAATAATTCAAAACCTAAAGGACACCATCCAGAGCCTTTCCACCCAATTAAGGGAGGAAAGGGAAAGAAGACGCATAGCCGAAGACTTTAACAAGTCTCTTGCCGCTTGTGTTCAAACCCGTGAAGGAGATAAGGATGGAAATTCCAACGCATGGTCCAATGTTTTGCCAAAGCGGAAATCTGCGTGTCACGAATCAACCCCAGACCCCGCAAAAGCTTCTCATCCAGCCACAGCTGGAATGCCCGAGCAAGTTGGTAAACAAGCCCATCTTTATAGTACGATCGGGAAACGTCCAAAGATAGCAACTGCGGTAAGACACTCGGAACAGAACACAGGCATTAGAAAACCACCGCCTATCGTAATCGTGAATAAGGGCTGTAATCGCGCTCTAAATGCTCTATCCGCACAAATTAAAGATTTTCACTTCAAAAAAGTTAACGCTAATAAGCACAAGCTCTACACAAAGCCACAAACAAGCATGTCACATCCTAATAGAGAACAAAATTGAATATTTTACATACACTCCAAAAAATGAAAAACGAAAAACAATCTTATCGAAGAACCTCGAAGGAGGTTTTGATCCTGAAACAGTTCTTGAGGAACTACAAAAAATTAAATTGAATAAGTTACGTTTATTTCGGTCAAAAAATTTACAAAATGAAATTGTTATTCAAAAAATTAAACGGTAAGAAATCTTCCAGCTTCGATGGTATACCTAATATAATCCTAAAAAACCTTCCCCCAAGATATATGTACCTTTATACTATTTTATTCAACAATTGTCTTAACCTCACCTACTTCCCCTCATCCTGCAAGACGGCTAAACTTATACCGTTGAAAAAAAAGGGTAAGGATGGCAGTGATCCAGGTAATTATCGTCCCATTAGCCTATTCCCAAATATAAGTTAAATCTTCGAAACAGTAATTAATGAGGCAATAACCAGCACCTGCAAAACCCATGCAATCATTCCAGAAAATCTATTCGGCTTCAAATTTGAACCTAACACAGTCCATGTTATCTGTAAATTCACCTCGGATATTTTCTGGGTCAGAAATGCCGGAGATTGTGTCGGGGCTATTTTAATCGATCTGAAAAAGCTTTCGACACGGTCTCTTTTACAAGCTGAAGAAAAAGAATTTCCCGTTACATCTGATTAGAATGATCTGGAATATGACGCACGACAAACAGTTCATTGTAGCCGATGGTCAATTCAAATCTTCGCAACAGTTTCAA